>NW_027467782.1:18657126-18773960 GCF_004210375.1 Tachypleus tridentatus | reverse complement strand
AAACCCATACAACCAGCAAGATTGTATCACATTATTCGTTACAATAACAAGTAAACGTTTCGCATCGATCGTTCCATCCAATAATTCATAACTTAAAACACACAGCTCAATATATTAATATTGATCATAAAAGACCGATTAAACGAAAAAGACCTTAACATAAGAATAGTATTATCATATAAATTAATATTTACGGCCACAAATAGTGACTGAAACAACACGTGAATGTACTGCAATAGATATAAACCCAACAAATAATGAAGGTATCACAGAAGCAAGAATTCACTGCTCGTCCTCTAAGACTAGAGATGTGAACCTATTAAATAAATTAAATTAACATGACCAAAGACTGATTATAATAGGAGATCTAAATGCTAAAAGTAAGAACTTTGGATATAATAGCACAACGACTAAGATAAGAAAACCATACGAATTTGTAGAACATTGTAACTGTGTGGTGTTAATTATTTAAAATTGACACAGATATGTTCTCTGCACGGTGCTGGTGATATTGCACATTTATGTATATGTTAATCTGAAATTAGTACTAAACGCTCACATTTTAATGCAAGCTTCGGTTTTGACAGTGATTATATACCTATCTGGTGTGTCTTCGATCACGAACCTCCATTAGAATATACACAAAGTAAAATTAAAATTTATTTTTTTAAAAGCTGATGGAAACATGGTGCAAATATTCTGAATCAGTAAGAAATAAAACACAGAAAGACCAACAGTTATATATGAATATTTTCAAATAACTTCTGTTTTACTAAAACTGCAGACCAGACTACACAAAACCATAATCAATATATAATTTGCAATATATGGCAAAAGAATGTACAAATAATAAGTATCATGAAAAAACGACGACAACCAAAAAGAACGTGCATTAATAATTATTATAGTTTAAAAGAAATACATGACAGAACAAATAGTGGATAAAAAAACAACTATTAACTAGCTCATGATAAGCGTTGTATGATGCAACCATAATAACCATGACGCTTATTAACCATAATAAGATATATATATATATATATATATATATATATATACACACATTGCTGGCCAAAATCTTAAGGCCAATGAACATAAAGAAAAAATATGCATTTTGCGTTGCTAGACTCAACCACTTATTTGATTAGAGGTTCGAAAGATGAACATAAGAAAAGGGAAAATAAAAATTTAAAACGTTTTTAGCATTTAACAAGGAAAATGTGACACTATGAAATTAGCCTAAATTCCTAAATACTAGCTGGTCAAAAGTTTAAGACCATACCAAAACGAAATCTTAAACAGGGTAGGAAATGCCCGACAAGAGGTCTCAGTAGTGAGTTGCCCGGCCGTCATTGCGAATAACTTCAAACATTCGCTTTGGCATGGTGGATATAAGCGTTTGCAGAAGGCTGACTGGAATGTTTTTCCAAGTGGTGAAGATGGCTCTACGAAGATCATGCACTGTTTAGAACTGACGTCCATTTCTATAGACTTCCCTTGCCATCCACCCCCAAACATTTTTAATGGGGTTCAGTTCGGGCGAACACGATGGATGCGGGCATTGTGGATTGCAGCGTTGTCCTGCTGAAAGATCCAGTCATTTCCACACAAGCGAGGGCCTTCAGTCAATAAGGATGCTGTCTCCCACATGCCAATGTAGCCAGCTGCTGTACAACGTGAAGCTCCATTGTTCCATGGAAGGAGAAAGCATGATGGAACCTCTTCCACTGTGCCACGTAGAAAATGTCTCCGGTGGGATATCCTTATCGTACCAGTAACGTTGGAAGCGATCTGGACCATCTAGGTTAATTTTTTTCTCATCAAAGAACAACACCTTCGCCCACTTTTCTACGTCCCATGTGTGATGCTTCTCAGCAAAGTTTAACCGAGCTGTTTTGTAATGTGGAAGGAGGCGTGGCCTTTAAAGACGTTTACGGTTTTTAAAGCCTTTCTCCCGTAGATGCCGTTTTATTGTTCTTGAGCTGTATTTTGCGACCATAAGGGCCTTAATCTGGTTCGGCGATCGGCTGGTGTCTTGCCAGACAACCCGTCGAATCCTCCTGCTCAACGCCAGCGAAATTTTCTTGGGCCGACCACTTGAAATTCTCGTTCCGTATCCTTCAGGGTTTTTTCAGAAATTTATAATAGCAGTTTTACTATGCCCAATATCACCAGCGATGGCATTTTGAGAGAGACCATGCTTTAACAGCTCGACAAATGAACACAAATGGCTAAATTTCGATACGTGTTTACTGATTAATGTTTCGTTTCAGTATGGTCTTAAACTTTTGACCAGCTAGTATTTAGGCTAATTTCATAGTATTCACATTTTCCCTATTAAATGCTATTTTTTATTTTCTTATTTTCATCTTTCGAAGCTCTACTCAAATAAGTGATTGAGTCTAACAACACAAAATGCATATTTTTTCTTTATTAATTTCCTATTTTGTTTAGACCCATTTCACAGTTAGTTCCTGGTATAATCAGCAAGTATGAACTCTTCCATATAAGCACATTATTTGCAAACTGGGAAAGAAAGAGGAATTTTTTATGTGTAACACATAAAAAAGTAGAAGTACTTCACTCATATACATTATAAATTGTATAGGGCAAACTACCCCTCATTGCGAGACACTTGCCTCCGGAATAAAATGTACATAGTTGTTCAACACATTAACCCTTACTTTTCTACCAACAAGAACGTTCGAAAGTTATCACTGAGACAAGATGTTATTTTAAAGTAGAGCTAATTTGAAACAGAGGTTGACAAAATACTTAAAAACGATCAGAGATTGCACTTTGAACAAACAACATAGTTTACTTTATTGGCACAAACGAAGATATTTCGTAATATTTGTAAAACTCGTCAATTAAATTTCCCCACTCTTTCAAATGTCTTTTCAATTCAAAATACAAAAACTTATTACTTTGGAACGAGAACGTTATTGGTTTGTTTCGAATTTCGTGCCAAGATACTCGAGGGCTATCTGCGCTCGAGAACGTTATACTTTTGATATAATTACATTTCCATTTTAGCCGTTTCCGAAGCATGTTGTTACACATCAGTGTTCTTTCTTTTTTTCACTATTAACTGTTTTTTGTTGTATTAGAAATGAATTTGAGAGAAATTAAATATGAAAGGAAATAAAACTCGGAAAATATTTTTGTTAATAGTTACCTACAAAAGACAACTGATAAAATTCTTCGGTAGGACAACTGTAATGCTTTGGACGTACAATGCTAAAATCAGAGTTCGGCTCCCGTCGGTAAACAGAGTACTTAACCTGATGTGGCTTTACTATAGGAAAACATACATGGTAAAGACGCTAATAATGTGTGCTTGTGTGTGAAGTTATTTTCCTGACGAAAACATACATTTCGTTATCAGTAAAGAAAATATATAACAAAGCAATACGTGTTACTACTCAGAGAGACATTTAATTGTGTTTTGTTATACCAAAGACACATCGGCTTATCTGCTGTATCCACCAAGGTGAATAGAATAACGTTGTAAAACAGAAGGCTTCCTGGTACCCCACCAGGGAACACTCAAATAGGTTTTTGGCAAGTGATGAGTCTATATGATTTTTAATACGAATTTGTTATTAAATGGCTATAGTACAATAATATTATTTCAATAAAAGTGTCAGTAAATAAATTAATAAAGCGGGGATTTTTCAATTAGGTTTTAACAAAAACAAAAAAGTCTTGATCTTGAAGCAAAATAATAAAACTTCAGTTGACCCGTAAATTGTCGGTATTGTGATTTGCACTTGTCGCAAGCCATTAATACTGGACCTATTACATTTTGAACAAATTTTCTTTTTTTTTTCAAAAATAAGAAGAGTTTATAGAAGGATTATCGGGTCCGGCATGGCCCAGTGTGTTAAGGCGTTTGACTCGTAATTTGAGGGTCGCGGTTTCGAATCCCGGTCGCACCAAACATGCACGCCCTCCCAGCCATGGGAGCGTTATAATGTGACGGTCAATCCCACTATTCGTTGGTAAAAGTTGGCGGTGGGTGGTGATGACTAGCTGACTTCCTGCCAGTCTTACACTGCTAACTTAGGGAGAGCTAGTGCAGATAGCCCTCGACTAGCTTTGCGCGAAATTCAAAAAACAAACAATATTATTTTGAGAACACAATATTTCTCATATCCACTGTCGAAGAAGTGTTCAGGCTATAAAAACTGTTGTTGTAAAAGTAGCTTATATAAGTACTTCACCGATCATCACTGTGTCTTGTAGTTGTAGCACAAATTTTCAACTTTCTAATTCTTGAAAATTCCTAAGGGACTTCATCAAAAATGCACCATTATAACTAATATCAGAAGTGAGATTATTTTGATTAAGATAAGTATACCTTTGACTAATTTCAAGATGACAACCACATCGCGAAGCGACATCCAACCTTTACTAGAAATGATTAAACAATGAATAGAAAGCCAAGAAGAACCAGACAGAAAATTAAAAGAAGAATGAGAAGAAACATGTTGAAAATTGAGCAGGTGCTCATTTTTGTAGATGCGCGCGCAAGCGCTCATTTTGGTACAAAGTGTTATGACCTGCTTTAAAGCAGCATTGATTCTGGGTTCTTGTCTACCATGATGATGGCAGTAGAGGTTTAGTTTCACGGATAATTCTTCCAGCTTCAGCTTTCTCTGTATTCTTGCCAATTACGTTTAGTAATGATGATTCGATAATGATAATTATCTGTCCTGAGTTTCACAATGACAACACTCCAATTGTGACCTCGGCAGGTTTTTTAAGCCCACAATGTCCTACATCAGAAACAGGTTTTCACTTTCTGCATCTATTTTTGGAAAATGTTTATTCCTAATAATGTAGCAAGGCGAGGATAGTTAAATGTAACTAAGAAAGCAAATTATTTTGTATAACAAATCTACAACAGGTGACAAAGTTTGTATTCAAGCTCAATAATAATCTCATAAGGCTGTAAACAATATAAGAGAAGTGTATCTGGATCACTTGTTGCTAATATGTTAAGAAAGATTGAAAACTGATTTAATTAATACCATTACTACTTTTAATGCGCACTACGTGTCTCTATGTATATTCAGTTATTGTACTCGTTATGGCCAGGTGGTTAAGGCGCTCGACTCGTAATCCCCGTCACACCGAACACTTTCAGTCGTGAGGGCGTTATAATGTGACAGTTAATCCAACTGTAAAAGAGTAGCCCAAGAGTTAACAGTGGGTGGTAATGACTAGCTACTTTCCCTCTAGTCTTACACTGCAAAATTGGGGTCGGCTAGTGCAAATAGTTTCCGTGTAGCTTTACGCGAAATTCAAAGAGAAACAAACATTCTAAGGGATATTTTAACAACGTCAAATGCACATTAAAGTGCAGCAAACAGAATGCAAACGTGAGTGAGTTGTTACTAATCAAAGTTAATTTTTCAATGTCTACATTACTGTGTTGTAAATTTAACTACCGTCTCAATAAAACATTGTGGTAACTATTTAATATGGTGAGAATTTTTCCATAAAAGCGTACCAATATAAACTGAGATGGTAGAAAAACTAAATCTTTGCTCTATGTGATGTGTAGCTCGGAAAATGCATTAGTGTCCGAAGTGGAGCTGGAATGGAAGTGGCCAGCTCAAGGATTTTACTATTATCAGCAGCTAAATAGTAGTTGTTAATTTACATTTCAGTCCCTGGCTATGATAGGTGACTTCTGATGGCTAGGATAAAAAAAAAGTCATCTTACAATAGTATACGTTACCATTTTGGAGTCTCACAGCGACTACGTCATTCTAGTCCATGCCACCATGCTCCATTATGTGCAAGCTGGTGACCGTTCACTCTGATAGTATAGTTTCCATTGCAAAATGTTCCATCATAAAGCAGTCACGTAAAAAAACAAACTTATACTTGTTTGCTTTCCTTATTCAGTCTAGTGTACAAAGACGATAATTCTCCATCGCTGTTTCGGCAGTCTAATTCCAAGGATAAATTAATTGGTATGTCTTCGAATGAAAAAGCAGAAATACTTATTGCTTTTCTCTGTACATTCTAGTGCATGATTTATAACGTAGCCAACCCTCTTTTAGCGACACAAATGTGTAGTTTATAAAGTAACCAATCTTCTGTATACTGTGTGGTTTATAATATACCCAGTCCTCTGCATACATTAATGTCTGGTTTATAATGCACTGGCAGCTTTCTATATAATTGTAGTTTATTTTTTGTTTTGCAACATTTTCTACTTGTATGTTAAACAGCCAATTTTATGTTGAACTAATGTAACCTTTTCCAAAATCAGTACATTATAATAGAATAAACAGTGTTGTTACAGTTTTGGTTTACTTTTTAGTCATCATTTGTGATATTGTTTTGTCACAATATGTAACATTAAATAGTGGTTCAAATAGCCATGAAAAAATTTAACAAAATCATAAATAAAGATAAAAAAGTAAACAAAATCAATGATTAAGAAAATAGATAAAAAGAAATGTTGCTTCAACATATTCCTCAGTTTTACAGTGTAAAATGTTTTGTAAAAAACAAAATAAAACTTTTTCTGATTGAATGAAATTAGTCAAATATTGAATAAAACTAAAGGTAAAATTAATCTAATGGAAGAAAAGGGTACTTATAACTTTAAATGTGATTTGTACTTTATATGTACACTCTGTACATACAAATGTTTGGGTATAATGTACCAAACCATCTGTATACTCTAATACGTGGTTTATAGCATACATAATTGAATGTGATTTATGTACAGTGGGAAAAATACTTTAATTTGGCTCAACCAAATAACACAAAGGCTAGAAATATAAGAGCAACTATAAATTCATAAAATTTTAAAAGGGCAGATAGGAGTTTCTTAGCCCATCAAGGATGTCCCTTCCAGCTTCCAACTATCTATTCTTGAACTCAGTTACATTTTCTTCCTCCACTTTTGACTTATTTTTTAACCAGCTCTCTTTAGTTCTCAAAGTCCTTATGATTTTCAGTAAGTTCTAAATTTTCTGAATTTATTATATTTATCTCTACCATGATCTCTTAAACCTTTACTAAACCATACTGGCTTATTCTGCTCCATTTTCCTTTTTTTCTATGTGGAATATGTATTTACTGTATACGTATCAATTTTTCCCTACATGTTTCCCACATCAGTTAAAGGTACCATGTTTCTTCAGTACTACATAAGTAAACTCCCAAACCTAATGGTACACAGGTCACTTGCACTTAAATGCTAGCCAACTACAACTCTATCATATTGACATTAGATATTAATGTTAAATCTAATATTACATTTGTTCTTGTAGGTTCCATAACCAGTTGGAGTATAAAAGTATCTGGAACAATTTTCATAAAGTTATCTCCTTATTATCAGATGCAAAATTATCTCCTAATACTTGCCAAAACTGACTTAACCTTATTGCTATTTTCTCTAATATGCTCAAACATAACAGGATACAATTCATTCCTCACATATAAAGCTACTCCTTCCCCTTTTTATTTCAGTTCTCTACCTGTATTTAATAATATGTAGCTTGGTACATCAAAAAGATTCTTCTCACCACAACTGTTAATATCCAACCAATTCTCAGTGATACACCTTATATCAAAATCCACAGTTTCCAGAACTGCTCTGAACTCATCAATTTTACTTCTAATACTTCTAGCATTATGACAGTAACAATCTGTCATATATTTCAAAACAAATTCATATTTTATACTTGTTGTACATGTTTTCCTATCAATTTCCAATTTTACTAACTTCATAGCCCTCACCTCTGTTTGGTCCTAATTTAAATCTATGAATATAACCAGGTTAACTGTCATTGCTTAACATGTTAACCCTACATTGTTTAAATATAAAACATCCATTTCAAAAAGAATAACCTTCCCATTAAAATTATCCTACAAATTCAACCAAACTATTTGCTCATCCCTACATACTGATTTACGCTTGGCATTCAATCTGAGTGACCAACTTGGTATCTCTACCCCACAATATATTCTTGGCAGTATCCCTGACAAAATCAAGCTATGGCCACTTTCCGTAATGTATGTTTTTATTAATATTTTATACTTATCAGTAAGCTCTTCATATCCATCTTTCCCTACATAATTAGCTTCAACATGTATCACAAAATGTGCATTGATACTAGTATCCTCAACTATCTCTCTGGTTATATCAGTTTTATCCTGTATCCCAACTCACCTATTATTTTATTCCTACTTCTCCACATACCATTGTGTCTACATGCCTAACTACAGAGTCACTTCTCTATTATTTACACTATCATTCTTTGTGCTTCCCCCCTAATCACTGCCAAGTGCTTGGAAGTGGTTATTCAACCTAAATCCAAGTCCATCCCTGTCCCTAAGTGCTTTAGTTTCCAATCTTTCAGCCCTATTTCCATTCTTAGCTCAACTATAAAACACGTTAAAATATTTATGTCTTAAGTAAAGAAGAAAGGTTGGAAAATAATATGGAATGTACATGACATTGTCTTTTTTAATTATGGAAATTGACAGTTACATGACCAATGGCTATTTATATTTATATAGTTGCACATTATAAAATAGTTTATCAGTGTTTCTATAAAGATTTTAATCGTGTATTAAATAACAATTATCAGTCCTCCATTGGCACAGTAGTTTGTCCGTAGACTTATAACACTGTAAACTAGGTTTCAATACCCATGATAGACAGAGCACAGATAACCCAATGTGTAACTTTGTGTTTAATTACAAAAGAAAACATTTATTTTTCAAGTATTTTAAATATTTTAATAAATTCCTTGAATGTAGAAATTTAAATATTTTTCTGCTAATATAGTTTCGTATGATGTAGCTATCAATAAAAATTCATTTTTCACCAATGGGAAAAAAAGTGATTGATTAATCATGCATAAAGTTTTTATAGTAATGATAATTAATATATTTGATTCTTAGTTTTAACAGGACTTTTTAGTTCATTAATTTACATTTTCTTTAAATGAAATGTTCCAGTACCTGTGTATTTTTTACAATTACAGAAAATATATTACAGGTTATATATAAGGACCACAGATTTCCAGTGTAATTAAGCATTCTTATAAATTAAACTGTATTTGTGTCCAAAAATATTTTTCAAACATTATTCATCTTACATTTCCCTTTGAGTCTACAACAACAAAAAATGGATTTACTCATGAAGACACTTTCCAAAAACTAAAACACCATGTAAGAGAAATTCTGAGCTTTCAATTGGTTATAAACACTTCATAGAGCAAAGTAAGCACATGTAAACAATCATTTCCAAAGACAGAAGAAATGGGCAGAACCAACTTTTTTGATTCTGCTTCTTATTTTTTATTATATATTCTAGCTCGTCGAAATTTTGTAATTTAAATTTCTATTTGTTAAATACTATAAAATTGGACATCACAATTGTATAATTTAAACCAAAGAAGCATTCAGTATAATATGTGATGCACAAAAATTGATATTTAGGAATTGGTTTTATTATTTATTTTTAAATTAATTAATTAATTAACTATTGTATAATATTACATTTGAATTACAGTTTACAATCTGATACCACATGTATTCATAAAATAGTGGTTCAATAAAAGTTATGTAAATCTACAAATGTAGTAACATCCCCTGACCCCTACACACAGTAATATGGTTAAGAAGGTGTAGAATGAAACAAATCCAAATATTAGTACAAAATAATAAATAACATTCAAACCACCAGAAGCAATGCTTAAAAATTATATATGCTGTTGCACTGTTCTAACAGTGTGAAAGCCCCGTCTTCATATACTGTATGGTTTATGGAAAATGTGCATGAAGGATGCTATGCTTTGGACATCAAAGCTTTTTAATAGCATCTTTTGCAAGGGCAACAATGCTGCAAATACACAAAGCTTGGTTTTGCTAAATACAAGCAAAATCATGTCAACAATAAAGAAGATTATATAATTTCATTATAGCAGTAACTTAGTTGTTAAACATCATAATACTATTGTATTAATTCACCACATATATATATTTCTACATATCACACATGGCATTTGGAGCACAATGAAAGCTAATCACTGAGATGTTACTGACTAGTAGCAGCATATCCTTAGTTGAAATATATCATGCAGACTCTTGCCTAAGTGTCACACAAAGAGGGATATCTATGAATGGGTTAACATTCAAAGAGTCATATCCATAGTTTCATGAAATAGTTGTATTGTACTTTATACTTCCTTCTATATATGAAACTTTATTGTTGTGAGATGTAGCAGCTACTTCTCTGGATACTTGTAATCTGATTTGGTGAGTGGTCAAGTAAAGAGAGGAAATGGAAATGGTCATTCATGATTTGCCATTAAAATTTATTTGTAATGTCTTTCTTGAACATGCTACATGTTTGTGCTTTAGTTATTCACATAGAGCAATCTTTAGGGCAACTAGTTTTATGAAAAATATTGTTTTTGTCACTGCAAAAATATCAAAATTTCCATTAACAATATGTTCACAGAATCTCTCATTAACTTCGTCACTTCTCACCAACATGTGTAAAAGGGTGCAAATATCATGTGTTATCTATTAGATAAAATACTTGGCTATACAAGCAACAGACCATTTTAAATGAGAAGATTTTCACCAACTGTTCCGTTTATTTATAGAAGTTGGAATTTTTTTTTAGTATGATTTATTTTTTTCCAAAATCTGATGTTTCAAACAAGACAGGTTTTCTTAATTCCTTAAAGCTGCTATGAATCATTTATGAATGGATTTTTTAGCCCACCTCAAGCCCACCACCACCCCTCCAAAGTGTACTCTTCTATCAAAACTATAGAGAATCCTAGCTAAAAATTAAATATCCACGTTGTTTAGATGTAAATATCCAGTGTACCTTTTAAAGATTATAAATGTCATTACACCAGATGCAGAAATTAACACCTAAGGTAAACAACACATATAAATGTCATTTATATCAAATGCAGAAATTAACACCTGAGGTAAACAACACATATAACCTGAAGTCAGCTTGAATATCTAATGAGTATAAAGTTTTTGGCAATATCAACCTGAGGCATGTTTACTGCAGTTTTGAAAACTTATTTTAAAAAATCAAATACAACAAGATTTTCAAACATATTTCATACAAATATCTTTGATAGTATGTATCAAATGTAAAGTTCAATTAAACATTGTTGCTTACAATTACAAGTACTGTATTAAATATAGTTTTGTTTCTAAAATATGTTAAGTACTTTTCCCTTTTATAATTACTTGCAGCAAAGCACACATATTTTGAAGGCTGTAATTGTACAGACTGATCCAGTGTCAAATACACAAGTCATATTCATAGAAACAGTTGTTTTTCTACAGACTTAAAAAAGCTGTTGTGAAACAATAAGTGTGGCTGTGGAAATAGGTCACAAAAACTTTCAAGTTCAAGATGTGTAACAGAATTTATGATAAAAGTTTATAACTGCAGCATACTTAAGTAATGATTGTCAATATACTGAAAGGTAAATTGAATATTTAACACAAAGTATGTGAAATGATGAGCAATTTTTGAAACATTGACCTTTCTTCTTTAGAAGCAAACTGAGAATCAGTTTAAAAAACAAGTGCTCAGGTTATAGGATTTATTTTGTATCAAGACTTCTTGAACCTACATGTTTTCCAGACTCAAAGTTCTATAATAATAGTTTTAATTGTTGTTTACTATTTTGTTAAAACTGTTACAATCTGTTCCCATTTCTTTTAAAATCACACAAATAAGTCAAACTAAAAGTACTTGTTACTTCTCTTTAATGAAGTGTGTGCATATCATTTGAACAAAGAATTAATACAAATTCAACAATCAGATGGCCAACGTAATATGTAGAACTGTAAGCATCCATTGTTTCTTTTTAGTGAAATGTGTGCATGTCATCTGAACAATGAATTACCACCCTAGATTCATCAAAATGATACTACTAGTATGTAGGTCTGTAAGAATCTAGTGCTTCTATATGAATTGTGTGTTTATCATATAGACAAAAAATTGACACAACTAGATCCAAGAATCAGCCTTTTGTTAAAGGAAACTTCAAGGAAGTATTACAGTGCACATTCATAACACTTGGATGATGTTATTTATTAGTTTATTTTGTGCATTCTGCTAATAAATTACAGCATTGTGATTCATATGATTAACCTTGTTTTACATTATCTTTTAAGATGCATGTATAAATTATCATTTAGATACTGAACAAACATAACCAAATATGTGAACCTGAGAAAACAGTATGGCTGTGATACATTTCTCTGATGTAGTCTCAGTGGTTTATGATAACTTTATGTTCTAGTTTCACTGTAGTTACCCATACTATCAATTTTTTTAAAATTTCTCCTGTGGACAAAACTACGTAATCAGTGCAGGCAGAAAATAAGTAATAAGTGTGCTGAATTAACAAGCCTAAAATGTATTGTTCAATTAACTTAATAATGTTATTTTTGACATATGTTTATGATAATAAGCATATTTAATTGTAACCATGAAATAAAATCTACTCATTTGAAAACCCATGATTACATTGTTCACAAAACTAAAGTGTTAGTTAAACATAAAATGGTAAACTGACTGGCAATACAAAGGACCCAACACAAAGCCCTGAAGAACACCATTTACAACGATAATCTTGTCAGACATAATTCTATTTCTTACTACTCTCCAACCAATTTTCTAACCAGTTTAATAACATTTCCCCCACACCCATACAGTTAATTTTTATAGCAAGTCTTTTGTTAGGCACATTTTATCAAATGCTTTCTGAAAATCAAGGTAAACTATATCCACAGTATTTCCTTCATAAACTCTTGCAGTAACATTCTCAAAGAATGTCAGAATGTTTGTTAAACAAGATATTCTTTCAGTGACACCACACTGGCTCTGACATTATGTCAAACTACTTTAAGTGATCCTGCAATGCACCTTTAATCACAATCTCCAAAATCCTTCCAACCACCGATGTAAGACTAACTGGCCTATAATTGCTTCGACAATGTGCATCACCTCCTTTAAATATTAAACTAACATTAGTCAACTTCCAGTCTTCTTTCACTACTTAATGATCTATAAAAACTATTAGCTTGTTATTCAAAAATAAATTCTTTATGTTCCTTTAAAACTCCAGAATAAATGTTGTCTGGCCCAGGAATTTAACAGTTTTGAGGTTTCCCAACATTTATTACAATTTCAGAAAGAAAAATTAAAACTGTTATTTCAATACTTTTCTTATACATTACGTACTCTAGTTGACAATAACACTTTAATTTTCCTTTATAAAAAGTGAAAACAATCTATAATTTAACAAGTTTATGATCTTGTAATCTTCTACAATCAGCTTCCCACTATCACTTTTAAGATGCTCAATTCCCATTCTAACATTTTGCTTACCAATCACATAACTAGAAATTCCTTATTGTTTGATTTTAATCTCTCAGCCAATGTTCTTTCATATAGAGTTTTTGCCCTTCTATTTTCCTTTTAAACCTGTTCTCTTGATATCCTACAGTCTTCCAAGTCCTTATTAGTTACAGTAAGTTTGAATTTCTTGAATTTTTATGTTTATCCATAATATAGTTTCTTTAGCCTATACTAAACCATACTTTACTGCCTTATTTTTTCTGTAGGGAATATGTATGTTCTGCATGAAAATGAATGTTTCCCTAAATGCTTTCCACATCTGTTCAAGATCCCAACTTTTAGTCCAATCTATGGATGCCAGATCATGTCTCATTCCATAAACATTGGCTTTCCTGAATTTAGAAGCAGGATTAAATCGTTTTTAAATTCTACAAGCAGTAAAATTCCAAACCTAATAGTGCAATGGCTGCTTGCACTTAAATGCCCACCAGTCACAACTTCTGTTTATCATATTAACATAAGATGATAATATTAAATCTAGCTTCCTCATTTGTAGGTTTTGACACCAGCTGGAAAATAAAAGAATTTATAAGTTTTCAAAAACCTATCCCCCTCACTGTCAAACTGAAAATTCTCCAATCAATACCCCTAAAATTAAAGTCTCCCATAATAACATCCTTTTCAGGTACCATTCTGATCTCATTATACAGTTTCTGATTAACTTCTACATTCTAATATCATGATCTATAACAAATCTCAATTACAAGACTTTTCCATCTATATCCACTAACACTAACCTAAATTGACTCAAACTTATCACTGTTTTCTTTAATATGATCCAACTCAACAGAATGCAATTCACTCCTCACATATAAAGCTACACCCCTCTTTGTTTTTCATACTCTATCTCTAGTAAATAATCTGTAGCCTGGTATTTTGAAAAAATTCCACAGTCAAAGTTGTTAATATCCAACCACATTTCAGCGATACCCATAATATCAAAATACTCAGTTTCCACAACCCCAGCACGCAAGGTGACGTTGAATAAACGTTGAAATGAGGTTGGAAAGGTTGAAGAATGGTTGAGGTTGGATACTCAACGTCTAACCAACGTTGAGAATTGGTTGTATGGCCAACCATGCTAACTGCGTTGAGAGTGTGACGTTGATTAAACGTCGGAACAACGTCTGAATATTGACGTAGCCAATGGCGTTGAATATACGACATATAATCAACGTTGAGGACTTGTGGTATGGCCAACCATTGCAGTTACGTGGAGCGACAGACGTTGATTCATCGTTGCATCAAAGACAAATTATCCACGTGAAAAACACGACATTTATTCAATGTTGAGAACATGTAGTTTTGCTAAACGTTCAAATATCGTTGAGTGACAGACGTCAGGGGCGTAGCTAGAGAGTTATGAAAGTATATACGGTGTAGGGAGAGCCCCGCCCAACCACCCAGGTGACAACAAAATTTTACGTGCAGGCAGGTTCATAAACTGTAGGCCTATATGAAAACTTGGAATTCAAACGTGACACATTTGGTATTTCGCATCACGATCTGTTTAGACTTAGTTTGGCCTTGTGCAGTCCAGCTCGTGTCTACAGGCTGAGCGCGGTGTGCACCAAAGCGATGCGGGTGGTTATCTGATATCGCTGACCTACTAGTATCGCGCGCAAACCGTTGATAGCCTTTGTGTTAGCTGCGTGGTCACTTGCTGAAGGAGACATTGCTCGTTAAGCACGTTCAGTACTGCTACCGTTGCCATCAAAGAAACCTGATTTTTAATTCCAAAGGTTACTAGCACCAGGTAAGTTAGGTCCAGTGAAATTAAGTTTTGCCTTTGGATATTTGAAGCATTGCTTGCAGGTTTTGTGTATCCATCTAATTGGATAGAAACGGTATTAGTCAAACTGCGCATGTTCAAATTGGTGATTGTTGAAATTCAAAAAGATTGTGATTAAGGTTGTGGAAGATTGGTTTGATTAATCACAAACATCGATCTTGAAGCCATTTCCGAGACTTCAAACCTACCTAGGGGCCTATTTAATGTAAGATATGCCGATCTTCCGATTTCAGTTGATTTTTTCACAAACTTCAGAAGAAATTTCAGTACTTTTTTAATACTGGTACCGTAGCTCTCAAAAGGCTACATCATAGTAGTATTAGGCATTGTTAAATAATGTAGCATAAGAAGTTTCTGATTCTGGGAAAAAATTTGCCAATCTACCCAAGGCTATAGAGTCTATCTAATTTGTACTGGCTCTCTGCTTGGTTCCAGTTGCTTACTCCTGTGGGCATTGTTTTCCTCCCTCTTCAATTTGCACTGTTGTAGGCATTTATTGTTATTGAAACATACAGAGCATCTTATTAATAGACACCCAAAGTAATTTTTTCGCTATATCTAATTGTTAGCTAAGATAGTTATTGTTACAAGTAGTTTTCTAAAGTTTCAAATTAATAGTATAATAGACTTGCTGTCACAGCTGTGAAGGGCAACAGGACATTAGTTTAATGGACTTAAATGCTTAATATTACCATAATTTTGGCCATTTTGCCCTGTGACTATGTGATCACTACAAATTCAGGGTCAGGGTTCCCGTACCTACTATTTCTGGAGTTCCTTAAAATTTGGCTGCATCCTTGCACATCTTGAAATTTGCAATTTCTTCCTGCTGCACAAAGAAAAAGTATTTAACCTTTGAATTAGAACCATTTAGTGAAGATCAATTGAAATATTTCAGTCCATTTTAAATTCCTTATTAGTCATAGGACTGTCATGAAATACAGAAACCATGTCTGGAAAAAGACCAGCTTCTGAGAGAGGTATGGGAACATCACAGTGGAGCCTAAAATGGAGAGCTAAGCAAAAAGCTGAGGAATATATTCTAGAAATTTGTGAAAATGGCACTGAAAAGGAAATGCATGTGAAAGAAAATGAATATTCAGTGTATGAGGAAGCCCATGCTTATGTTAACAATAGCGGGAACATTACTTTTTGGAAGGGGTGCAGTGAAGATGGTGATTCTTCACCTTCAAAAAATGCAGGGAGCACAACTGGGGAAGTGGAAAGTGAAGGTGACATTTCATGTAATACCATGTCTCAAGCTGAAACAGATGACAGAGATTTATACGGATTCATGATAGGCCCCAGTGATCAGCCTTGTTTAGGTGATATTATGGCTCAAGAGCCAGTGAATAAGTTTTCTGATGATGATCACAATGATGATAAAGGTTCTGATGGAGAACCTGACTTGGCTGATGAAATAGGGTCTTGGGCTGTAAAACACAAAATTACACACAGAGCACTTGGAGACCTTCTCCACATTCTTTGCAAAAAAAATCCAAGTTTGCCAAAAGATCCTAGAACTTTGCTTAAAACAAGCACTAGCATTACAGTTAAGCCTATTGCAGGAGGGTTGTATCACCATTTTGGAATATCTAAAGGAATTAACCAAATGCTGTATCCTGAATCTATTCCAGGTGTAAAAAAGTTGTTGCTCCAAATTAATATTGATGGGCTGCCATTATTTAAAAGTTCTAAACTGCAGTTTTGGCCTATTTTAGGAATGCTGGACCATAAGGGCTTGAAACAACCATTTTTAATAGGCTTATTTAGGGGATCTGCATGTGACCAAAATTATCCTCTTTTGAAGATGGAGCACAGCAATGGTCCTGTTCCAGAATTATTTGAAGTTTACAACCAGTATGGCCAACTCTTTTTACCAAGATTTTGTATCACTTTGGATCAGGCAAACAATTGTGTGCTACTTAATGGGGAAATATGTATTGTGCAGAATTTGCTTGCCAAACATGGCCAATCTGAGGATATTTTCCTAGTTGTTAAACAGTTTGCAGAGGTAAATGACTTTTTCAAACACCCTCTGAGGTCTTCAGACTTAGGAATTCATCATGTTTCCAACCTGAAACCTGAATTAGTTGTGGTTTCAATTTCCAGATTAAATGGAAAATGTGCTCTCTGGCCTAGCAAGTCAGGCTATATAGCAGTTCCACTCAATCATACAAATGAGTAAATCAAATGCAGTGATGTGTCATATCAGGGGTTATTCTGTACACTTCAGGCCCTTTCCTACTAAAGAGAAAATATTTTTTTATTTGGTATTTGGTGAAGGGGGAATTTTTTATTTGTGTATGGGTGTATATGTGTGTTGGGGGGGGGGTATGTCAATTATAATAATTCTGCAAGGGAACAGGGGCCAAGGTGCTTTATCAGCTTCATACTTATGTATGAGAAATACCATAATGTTCAACTGACTAACCTGTAGAAAGGGGGAACTGTTATGATGGAGCTGTAACATTCATGTCACATTACATCTATACAGCACAGGGTTTTCATTAGCTTTTACATAAGGAGGCAAGTTGAAAACTTCAGTAGCTAGGTTAAAATAGGTCTGTGTCTGTATATTTAACACTGTGAGGAACAAATTTCAGTGCTGGTAAATTGAACTGTATCACTCTGTAACAGGCAGTGAACCTGTTTACTGGCATTAAAAGCAAACCCTGACAGCAGCTTATAACAGGGGCCTTGAGAATATGCAGTTTGACTAATTTGGATGTTCAGGAGATTTTTTGGTATTTGTCTGAGTCCATTTTACAATTATAAAGTGAAAAAGGATAAGGTAATTTCTTCTTTAGCAAAGACTGAGTGAACAGATAATTTTATGTAGATATAGCATATACATTTACACAAATGTCACATCTGCAAGCAAATTTTGACATTGATATATTTTATGAATATTACTGTAGTATGTTTAGTATTTTAAATGGAAAATTGTAAAAATTAGAAAATCAGGTTTCTTAAAGGCAGCATAGTTACATGGCTAATGTTGACAGATCCAACCAAATGGAGGTGGAAATTAGAGAATATGTGATAGTAGTGTTCACAAAGGACAATGAAGTTGGGGTGGCACCATCAGACTGGCTATTGGATGAATGCACCATTAAGTGGCCGAACAAAAAAGGTCAAAGCCTGAATAAAGCTGTTCTGGACAGAATGCCTCCAGAGGATCATTGGGATGAGTATGATGTTAGAGTCATCTATTCAGATGGTAAGTTGAAAACTACAATAATACATGGTGCATGGAAATTTATTTATGTTTCCACTTTGTGTCCATATAGATCTTAGTAGAGGACGTGTTCTGTTATAAAGTATCTGTCTAGCAAAAATATCATGAGGTACATTCCATATATGTCAACATAAAAAAAATCAAAACAATTTTTTAAAACCTGTCCTTATCATAATTACATATGCATTTTAAGTAGTAGATGTGAACTGCATGTTGAGCAAGTACATGTAATGTTTAGTGAACCTGTGAGATGTTGGCAAACTGGAAGAATGACATCTGTTCCTCCGACGTCTGTTAGCACACTGACACAGGCATGCATGTACAAAGGTTTCTCAGGCCCTGCTCAGTGGAAGTCTACCTGTCTCCTGAATTTTTCAGATTTGAATATTTGAGTGACAGAAAAGTGATATACCTGTTACTTGAGACTCTTTTGTCTTTACAGATGACTATGTTAAGGTGAGAGGGAAATTAAGTTCTGCAGAGGACACCTCTTCTCTTGAAACAGATGATCCAGAAGCTAAAAATTCTGAAAATGGACCAAGAATTTGCACCAGAAAGAGAAAGTATGCTTTGCTAGTGCAAGAGCAAAATTTGCCATATTTTATATAACATCTTATTAAATATTTTTGAGAAAGGTATTTTAATTTCAACAAAGGCAGTTTCAAAATTTACAAACGTAGTTCTGTGTAACAGGGGTGGATACAGGGTTTGCTTAAGGAGGGTGCCAGCCTTCTCCGAACCACAAACCAGTATTTTTCCACTCATAAGCACTACTTTGTTAGGTGAAGTTAGAAACTGGAAAACATAAAAATAGTACTTTAAGCATACAGGCACCCAGTCTTTAGGCCATCAATTTTCATGGGGGCAAGGTGGCACAAGAATGCACCACAACCCACCACCACCCCAATCTGCCACTGTAATTAACCTGTTTTAATACTGGTATTTATGTGCTTTTTATTTGACCACAATGAAGAGCAGGGAAAATATATATTCTTAAATTCACCTACCTTCTGTGGGTTTTTTTGTTTTGTTTTGCTGCCAACATTTCAAAGTATATCTGAAAGGTTCTGAAATCTGCAGATGTAACTGGAAATAAGATGTACCTGATTAACCTTATATGTAAGATATTAAAGAGTGGCAATAATTTAACTTGTAGAGATGCATGACAGTGATACAAGTAGGAGCTCCTCACCACAAAGAGAAATACACCCTGCCATTCACAGTACACCATATTCTGGTATGTATACACATACATTATTTTGTATTATTATTGTTAGTGTTAGTGCTGTTATATTACAGATATATTGATATGCTGCATCTAAACACATACTTTTGGTGTTACATCTCTCTGGTACTTTGAGATACATTTTATTAAACTCATTCCAAGGAATGTAGTAAAGTAGAAAAGGCAGCAAGATGAATCATTTAGCAGTATGTTTCCCCTCTGGACAATCTGTTGCATACCATAACCTATCTAAAATTTTGGCCCAGATTAATTAACCTGCTCTTCTGTATACTGTATATGTGTATCTGCAGGTTCTAGAAGAAAGGTGACCAGCACTCCTCAGGTAGCTTCAACTCCCACCAATGGTAAATATGAATGTTTGTGTGGATTTGTTAAATGATTATGATGTATGCCAGAAATGATAGGCAGTGTACATTAAAAATGTGAATGCCTGTACAATGCTGAGTTTCCATCGCTTTGGGTTGGGCTAGGCCCCCAGAAAACCTAGATTTACAGACTCGGGCACTGGGTTGGTGACTTGGACCATTTTTTTCTTGGTCTGGCCTAACTTCTAAATAAGTGTTTATTTTTCATGTCAGAAATTTAAACTAAGCTTCATTTAGTTTGTAGCAATATAGCAATCACCAGAATCAAGCAAGTAATTTGTAAATTTTTCATGATAGAAGTCATACTTTTATTGTTTTACAGTTGCAGCCAATATAAACACATTATTAATAAATGGAATTTTCCATTTTAAATAAAAGGTGCTGCAGGAATCACACAGACAGAAAGAAAAATTCTTCAGGTGCTAGCAGAGCTACAACAAAAAGTGGACATGAATACAGGCCTTCTGCAGACTTTGCTGAGAGGTCGGCCTGCCAGCACCAACTCATCCATAAATCTGTCTGTGTGGCCACAGGGTCTCCCAGCTCTGCCGCTTAGTACAATGGATGGGTTCAACACCCTGAATGACAAAGTTATGATTCAGCATAATGCAGATGCTGTCGTAAGTAAATCTGAATTAACTAGATTTTAGGGAGAATAAAGGGATTTACAGTAGTGTATGTATGTCAAAGGCAAATGAATTGTATGATGACCTCCTCAACGGATGCTGAATGTTTCTGAGTTTAAACTGTCATGGTTTCTATGCATGAACATTCATTCTGTTTTTACAGGTACTTTATCCATAAATGTGTTCCAGAGATCTTACCTTTGAATTCAATGAAAAAGAATGATGAATATTAAAGCATACGCAATAATCAGTTTATGGAAATGTATTTTCAATATAAATTATGTGCATCAGTTAACACATGATAGATGCAATTTTCATTCTGGAAATATCATGAAATTTTGTAGGTGAGGAAGCTAAGTATGAGGGGTGGTGACAGTGTGGATGCTGTCACAAGAATTGTACTAACAGGTCTAATGACCAACAGCCTTGCCAGCCAGTTCAACTGGATGGGACATGAAAGGAAAAAAAGACAAGATGATGGGACCTTAGTTACCATACCAAAGAAGGCCATATCTACAACAAATTTGTTACAAGTCATTAACAGTAAGTGTCATTAACTGACATATTTGTCAGTCTTCCTTCATTTGCTAGATATTCAGAGCAAATTAAGTTCCTCTGTCAGACACTTAGATGGAAATTTGAAATCTTCAGCTATTGTCTCCTTGCATAGACAGTAGGTTGAAAATTTTTAATGATATCAGATAACATTGGGCATTGGGTGAGTGTTATGCTGAGTGACCTTGACTAAATTCCAATGTCACAGAATGTTTTTTTTTTCTGGATTTTTCAAAGCTGGGGTTGTGACATGAATAAGTTGCAAAGGTTTAGAGATAGGAAAGTCAAATTTATATCAATTATGTATCTGGCCAAATTCTCAAATGAGTGTGATCCTGCATGTCCTTCACTTACTTTTCGAGGTTACAGCAAGGCTGGAAAAAGCAGTATTGCATCGAAGTTTGTGATGCAAAATGCACCTGCTGTAATCTTATTTTTTTTCAGTGTGCATGCTGATCAAACCATGTGGTAAATACATGTACAGCTAATCAATTGTGATTAATTATTTTCAAGCCTTGTACAGGGTGATGTTCCTGAACTTGTTGAATTTTGGCTTGTGACAAGGATAAGTTGCAAAAATTTCGAGCTAGGACAGTCAAATTAACATTAATAATGCTTCTCATCCAGATCTTAGGATTGGAAATTAAAAACAATCAACTATCTCATCAAGATCTTGGCCAACTTTAATGATGAGTGATACTGACCTACTTTTCAAGGTCATAGATTAATTTAACTGAAATGTTTAAAGGTAAGCTTGTGGCATATGTGATATGGGATATATTGTTACAGCTTTATGCAGGGGAGGGGATATTTTTCATTTGTATGTCTCTTCAAGATCTAAGCAAGGTTGATGATGATCCACCCTGATCTACTTTTCAAGGTCACAAAGCAATTAGAATTATTTTCATTGGTGACATGGATAAGTTATGGAAGGTTAGAAATGGGACTGATCTTTATATCAGTTCATCAGTTACCATTCTTAATTGTTTTCAGTGGTAGGCTTGGGACATGGATCAGTTGTGGAGGATAAGAGTTGGAGGTGTAGAATTTGTAACAGTTGTGTACTTTATCAAGATCTTGGATTAGCTTTATGATGAGTAACCTTGAGGTGCTTTGAGATTTTGAGGCTTTCCTTTACTGGGGCACGAGGGCTGAGGGGCGTTGCACTGGCCTGCAGTGCATTTTATCCGTATGCTTCAACTGACAAAACAGTAATCCAAAAATAATGGGTGAGAATCTGCTTTATTCGACCTACTTTAATTAAAATAATAGTTTCAAAGTCAATATTTAGATAAATAAGTGTAAATAATGGGACTTTTCTTTGCAGGAGCTGTCAGGGATAATCCTGTGGCTGAGATGGCATCAGATGATGTCATCAAGAAGACTGCACAGAGCTGGTTCAAATATGCTGCCTGTTTATCAGTAATAAATTTCACTACTGCTTAAACGTTGTGTCATTGTTACCCTTCAAGATAAAGACTAAGTGAGCTGACCTTTCCTCCCCAACTCAGTGAAATTTGCTCAGTGAGCTTGTTTGGCCAAGTCTTTCCACAAAAAAAGTTACAAATCTCCTTTCACACATCAAACTTTTAGAACCCTGATGTTACTGGAATTAGCAAAGTTGTAATACTATGTATCTGACTGATTCTTGATACTCTTAACCACTATCTATAACTTATTTAATCTGTTGCAACCAGTGCATGTTTTAGCTTAGTAATGTTTGTTGATTCTTGTATTAGTATGGGAGCAGACATTAATAAGCTTCTCAGCTTGCGTCCAATACCCATTGGTGTTCATTATCCAATAAAATATTCACAAACAAGCAAGCAAAGTTGTATAAGGTCTTGTAAATGACCAAATATCAACGTTTAGCCAACGTATTCTCAACGTCGTAAATGACCAAATATCAACGTTTAGCCAACGTATTCTCAACGTCATACCTACCTAACTACACCATTGCAATCAACCTTTCTTCCACGTTGATCAACGTTTTTTCAACGTCATGCCTATTGTACCCAAAATGTTCTGAGCAACGTTGCTTCCACGTTGGTCAACGTTTTTTCAACGTCATGTCTACTGTACCTCAAATATTGGGAACAACGTTGCTTCCACGTTGCTCAACGTTTTTTCAACGTGGACTCAATGTGCACATCAATGTTTATTCAACGTTGATGATCAACGTCTTTGCAACGTTATTTGCCAACGTTGTTTCAACGTCAAATCAACGCTTTTTGCTGGCTGGGACTGCTATGAACTGATTTATTTCTAATATTGTTGCAATAGCAACAATTAGTTAAATATATTATGCCTGTTGTACGTGTTTTCCTATCAATTATATTTCTAGTGTTACTAATATCATAGCCCACACCTCTGTTTAACCCTAGTTTAAATTTACCACAAGAGCTGAGTTAAGAGCCTTTGATAACATGCTAATTCCTGCTTTTTTTATGTGTAAACCATACATTCCAAAAAGATTAACCTTCCTATTAAAACTACCCTACAAATTTAGCCAACCTATTTTTTCATCCCTACATATTGATCAAAGCCTGGCATTCAAGCATAGTGGTCTATTTAGTACCTTATCCACAGAATTTATTCTTGACAATATCAAGCTGACAGCTTTTTTTAAATTATACTCTTTAGTATAAGCTCTTTAGATCCATCTTTCCTTACATCACTATCCTCAACATTAGCACTAAAACTGTGCTGCTACTAGAATCCTTAACTATCTGGCTGTATCAGCGATATCCTGTACCTCCTGCTCCTGGATAGCATAAGTGTTTGGTTTTTTTTGCTCCTATTCACTCCACATGCTACTTTTTCTAACTAGAGAGTTGTCTACAACTATAACTTTCCTATCCTTGATAAAAACATACCTTGTGATCCCATCGGTTTCCCCTAGTACTTGTAAATCTACAAAAACTCTCAGTGATGTGAAAACTACACAATGATTTACCCTAAAACTGATTAAAAATAATAATTCAGTTTTGCTCATGGTAAATCTATAGAGGAGCATTATAAAAATTATTAATGTTCAACATTATTTGTTGCTTGATTAATTTATTGCATGTTATCTTTTACAGAATAACAGTGCATGTGTATTTTGTGTTTAACCACCTGTGAAACATTACTTATTGAAATTTCAAGAAAGTTTCCATCTCCTTATTTAGCAAAAATTAATTTCTGTGGCAGTTAAAAATTTATAACATTTATTCATATAAGACAAAAATTAACTACATAAGAAACTAATAAAGTTATTTATTTACTTGGTTCACCACATGACAACATTTCTAAATACCAGAAGGGCTTTCTGTAGTGACATAGTACTAACTCCTAACTTTTGTGTACTTCTGTAGCATCAGCCTTCTTTCTCTCCAGATCTGCTAACTTCATTCCCACCTCTTGTAGTTGACCTTCAAACTGTTTCTTCTTACATGTATTTTCTTGTTGTGTTTCTGTGATGGTTTTGAGTTCAACAGCTAAGTCATTATTATAACACGAGGTGGTAACCATTTTATATAATAAAGACATTGCCTGTAAAATACAACAGGGGCTTCACTACAGTAATGTTATTAACGTTAATAAATACAAAGTAAATGTATAGAAGTTCACTTTAACTTTCACGAAAATACTTAAACTTTCTCAGTAAACAATCATCAGACTAAAAGATTAAATCTTAGTGCTATAGTTAAAAAACTATATAATTAATTGAATTAAGTGTTTCAATACCTTTAAAATAAAGAGTGAAATGAATGAATAAAAATACCAAATAAAATAAATTTATGTAAAAAACTCAACAAACTTTCATTTGTATTTACAAACATTACAAACTTCAGTTTAATATCTATCAACATCTTTATAATTTATTCCATTTTGTACATATAAATTAAAGTCACGAATTTTTATTTTAGTTTTAAGTTGCAGTTCTAACGCAACTACTAATGATTGTGAATATATTTATTTATATGAGTGTTATATGGCACCCTTAGCCACAAAGCTGGAAAAGCACAATAGTTTGAAATAAAATTGAAACAATTTGCTCTTCTAACTTGAGTAAAAACGCGTTTTTATTGATTTTAGCCAATTGCTGTTTCACAATCTCGGTTGCCGTGATGTATACCATTGCCACTACTTACCTTCCCAATGCCATAGTTTACTGATGAAAACGCGTCATGTAAGTTTTCAATTCTTTCTAACTGTTTAAGTCATAGAGGGATTTATTTCAGTAAGGATATGATTTTAGGTATAAACTGAGAAGTACAAGCTCAACTGATGATACGATATTAGAAGAAAAGATGTTTGTGAACAATTTCTGTATTAACTATAGAACTTTTTTAATTTTGAAAAGAATGATTTATCATTTTGTATGTTATTTGAATTACGAGGCTGAATTATGATAAGAGAATAGATATTATTTTATGGAACAAGATAATGTATGGTTAGATAAGTTATTTCACTTTCGAACAAACGAAGTTTCATTTCGCCATCAAGGCCTTTCCTTTCTTAAAACCCTGTATGTCTCCAATAGCACAGTTCAGAGGCAAACTGTGTACTTCGTTTTTCAAATCAAAACAACAACAAAATTTGTAGTTTTAAAAATATACAATAATCAGTACGTTTTAAAACGATTTAGGAATAAATAAAATCAGTATTTAAAATCTACAACAAAGACAAGCATATTTAATTGTTTCTTAAAATAATTACAGTGAAATGTTTTGAAAATTTCCTAGTTAAGAATCTATGTTAATATCACATATATACGTTGGTATACAATTAAGGTAGAAGGTTTGTTCAAGTTAACTATCTTACAGAAAGTAATTATTTACAACATAACTATTATATTTAATAGTTTTTATAGAATTCAATAAACCACACAAGTACATTGAATAGATACAGTAAAATCTTGTAGAAATATTTAAATAATTTAAGTGGTTAATTTTCCTCATCACAATCCAAAGATTATCTACAACTTTAACGATAGGGGGAGGAGGAAATTTTTTTGTTTGTTTTGGAATTTCGCACAAAGCTACTCGAGGGCTATCTGTGCTAGCCGTCCCTAATTTAGCAGTGTAAGACGAGAGGGAAGGCAGCTAGTCATCACCACCCACCGCCAACTCTTGGGCTACTATTTTACCAACGAATAGTGGGATTGACCGTTACATTATACACCCCCACGGCTGGGAGGGCGAGCATGTTTAGCGCGCGCGAACCCGCGACCCTCGGATTACGAGTCGCACGCCTTACGTGCTTGGCCATGGGAGGAGGAAATTAACGCTCAGTGACTCCTCTTCGTCTCTTTAGATATACATAAACAGTTTCTATACATCTAATGTCTTTTGTCCATAATATTAAGAAGCGGAAACTCTCATGCCCACTGTTTTTTGTTGTACTATAATCCTATGTAAGTTAGGAAAACATTTGTGAGATTTGCTTTTATATATATATAAAAATTATGAGGTACCATCACAATAATTAAATTAATAAATGTTGATTTCTCTGGTAACTTGATAATTTCATGATTCGTATTTGGAATAGTTTTGAAATTTAACTTCTTCTGTGGATATCATGCTAATATTATTGTTAAAGGAATATTGTGGTGCATATTAGTGTACACGAAAAACTTTACAAAAACAGGTGTGATACGCATATGTCAATAACTATATTTAAATTATTGCCTACACTCAGGGGCGTAGCCAGAAATGGCCATTGGGGGGGAAACTTAGTTTGAGTGCTTCATGCAAGCACCGCAGGCGCGAAACCATGCTAGGCGGGTCCGGGGGCATGCCACCCCTAGGAAATTTTTAAATAAAAACATAAAAGTCTGAATTATGCATTCTGAGACAACCTTTTTGGCAAATTTCAGAATGGCACACTGAAGTGTTTGTCATATGTTTTTTTAATCATAAATAAATATATAGGCCTATATATATAATATATAACTTAAAGCTATCATGCCCAGCAAAGTAGGCTTACAGTCCTGTCATCAATATATAAAATATAGAATCACACAGGAGAGTGCAAAATATATGTATAGTGTCTATAATATGTATTCAAATATCATGGACAGTGTATGTTCAGATTCCCTGTATTTCAAGAATTAACTTCACAAATAAATAGTGGGTGGCACCGTGGCAGGCTGGCAGCACCATAGCACTAACCTAGTACCATTGGCGTCATCTACAGTGAATCATTCAATATAGATAACGCCAATGGTGCTGTGAATGTGACGTTGACAAGCAGAAGTTGCGATAAACAGTCATTCACTATGTCAAGCCAGAAAAAGCAAAAGACACTGCATAGGTTCTTTAAACCCATTCATGAAGCTGAACCTGATCAATCTGCTGCAGCCAATTAGGTTGAATCAGAATTGTCAACTGAATTGTCAGAGTCATCATCGTGGCCTTTTACCAGTGCTGCCTCTACCACCTGAGGTCCAGTCTGGGACATTGGAAATTATATTTCTGATGATGTCAGCATTGGTAAACAGGTAAGTCGACTCTTCATTAAATTAATTTTGTATTACAAACCATGCAAACACTCTGATGAGTTTGAGACTGAATATTCATTGCTGCTAGTGATTGTAGGCCTACAGCCACAGAATGCTAGGCCTGCTCTGTGAAGTACATCTCTAAGCCTTTCTCTTCGAGGTTATTGTACTCTCATAACAAACTTTCTTATTTGCAAAATAACTTAATTTGAACTATGTCTTTCTGTTTCTTTTAGATAAACGCTGAAACCAAAAATGCCTCCTTGAGAATGCCTGGAAGCCAGGGAGTGATTATGTTTTTCCCCAGTGTGGTCCAAGAAAGCTGCGTTTTCAGCATCGTTGGCTTTCACAGTGGAGATGGCTACTCTACAGTCAACATGCAAAGGGTGTTTTCTGCAAGTACTGCTTTCTTTTTGCTTCTGATGGTGCTGGTGTTGGAAGCCAGAAATTGGGACAACTAGTGAAATTTCCATACACAAACTGGAAGAAGGCTGTTGAAGACTTCAAGGCACATGAATTGAAACAGTACCACCAAGACAGCAAAGAAAAAGCTAACATTTTTTACAGGTTGTAAACACAAGTTCATCTGTGCACTTGCAGCTTGATGCTAATTACAAGCAGGAAATTGAACAGAACCGGCAATATTTAATGCCTATTATTGATACTGTATTGCTGTGTGGTAGACAGGGTTCAGCTTTGAGGGGAAAATATGATGCTGGATCAATGTTTGTTGGTGAAACTGATTAGTAGTCCATCAATAATGATGGGACTTTCCAGGCAGTTTTGCGCTACATGGCAAATGGTGATGTCAAGCTTTCAGCAAGCCTTAAGAGTACAAAGAGGAATGCTATATATCTGAGTCCTCAAATTTAAAATGAAATCATCAATGCCTATAATACTCATGTTATTCATGCTTCGGTCAACAGGGTTAATGCTGCAAAATGTTTCTCAATATTAGCTGATGAAACAACAGATATTTCAGGCATTGAACAGTTTTCGCTGTGTGTTAGATATTTGCATGCCAATGACAACTCTGTTGCAATGAGAGAAGAGTTTTTGCAATTTATACCTGTTTATGATGTGACAGGCAGAAACTTGTGTGATGTTATCATAACCAATCTGACAAAATATGGTATTGACATGGCTTACCTGCGAGGACAAGGGTACGACGGTAATGCCTCTATGAGTGGTAAATTTAATAGTGTCCAAAGACACATAACTGATAAATTCCCACTTGCACCCAATGTACACTGCAGTGTTCATTCCCTAAACTTGGCAATTTCTGATGCTTGTAAAGAGGTTCCTGTGCGAAATTGCATGTGAGGAATTTCTAGCATTGAAAACTTTCTCAATACACCCAAACAAAAACACGTTTTGGCTCTTTCGGTGGAGAATAAAGCACCTGAATAGAAAAAAAAAAAACGTTTGATAGGTCTCTGCCCCACCCGGTGAGTTGAGAGACATGACTCAGTCATTGTCTTTCTAGAATTAATTCATGCAGTTGCAAATGCCCTTGAGACCATATCAGGTTGGCAAGACAGAGATTCTGCCACGCAAGCCAATCAATTGTTGTGTTCCATAACACATCCAGAATTCATCATCACTCTACTTACCATTGCTAAATTGTTTTCCTTTAGTTTACCTCTGTGTAACTTACTGCAGCAACAGAACATTGATTTAGGTGCTGCAATGCATCACGCAGAAATAGTGGAAGAGTTAATCCGTTCACTTAGAAATAATACTGTGAATGAATTTAACAACAGTTTCTGTGAGGCTCAAACTCTGTGTAGTGAGCTTCAAATTGACATCATAATGCCAAGGCAGGATAAAAGACAGATGTACCGTGCTAACCCACAATCCACTAGCCCTGAGGAGTACTTTCGTATTGTTGTATTTGTACCATTTGTTGATCACTTTCTTTCACAAATATTTGACCGTTTGTTCAGTCACAAAACTATCAGGATCTACCACAGAACGGTCAGAACCTACATCACAACAATGTAATCAAAGTAAAGAATTGGTCAATATATACAGGGCTGACATTGACAGCACTTCATTAGCTACAGTAGGTGAACGTAGGGTTTGGTACAAATCTCTTGCAAACAACAGACCAAAAAATGTCATAGATGCATATGCAATGTGCAATGCAGAAATGTTCCCAGTCATTTCTAGACTGTTGAAAGTATTCGTCACGCTGCCTGTGTCAACGAGCTCAGTGGAACGTTCGTTTTCAATTCTCAGAAGACTCAAAACGTATTTGAGAAATTCCACCACTGAAGATCGATTGAATGGCCTGGCCTCATTATATATTCACCGTGATATTAAAGTTGAACCAAACTGTGTTGTAGATGTGCTGGCAAGAACGAACAGGCGTTTGAGCCTTTTATAGATATTCGATTGTATTTCTCTAGTTCTGACAAAACTTGCTGTATTAAAAAAGTGTTAAATCAGAAATTTGCATTTGATTTTTTGTCGTGTGTGAAATTATCTGCCATGCAATCACGGATCTTTATGAAACTTCACAGGTGGCAACTGAACTTGTCTAAAACGTTTGGGTCCATGGGGGGTGTTAACACCCCTCCTTGGCTACGCCCCTACCTGAACTGCTTGTACCTTTCGACTCAAAGTAATTATGACTTTGAGCAAACGTAATAATAATAATATCATGATGTCAAAAGAACAACGTTCAGATATGTTACAGATTTTTCTTCCAATTTCACGAAAGATAAAACTGAAAGGATCATGACAACCTAAGTATAAAGTCGAAACGTTGCATGGTCTTATATATATATACTTGTGTATTCTTTAAATAATAATTATTTTGTATTTAATGGAAAAAACTGTAAACGCTTGTCGACATTATGGGAAGATTACGATGAGAAGGTTATATTACATTAATTTAGTTGTTTTAGTCCTTTTAACTTGAACCCAAGTCAGCAATTGCTTACTTTTAAAATCAAAGTTATATTTTTACCGGCTAATTCCTTCTAGAGAATTTTGTAAAAAACAAATCGTTTTGTTTTTACCTTCCTTATTAAGAAGCATTGATAGGATTGATTTGTTTGTTTCGTGTTTACTTCCACTTAATTTAATATCGATAATTTCTTGTGTTTACACTTTTGAGGTGTAAACTTTTCTCACTATTCAAATTATTGTGTTGTTTTTTTCGAATTTCCGTTACGTTGCTATGATACAATAACGCTTAACAATTATTGATGGACTATCAGTTATTGCACGTGCGATGGTTGTTGAACAAGCGGTATTTATTAACCAATAGTTTAGATTTTGTGAGAATTTTAAAATGACCTTAATTTTTTAAATTATTTTTTCATTGATATGTAAATCCTCTTATATAAAATTACATTTTTTATTATTTTTTTAAGTCATGGCAACGCTCGAGTAACCTTTCTTTTTCAAGACAGAAACAAGCCTTATTAGTTAACGACAAACCCTAAGGAACATTTTGAAACGAAACAATAATATATATATGAACACATAAGGTAACATAGACAGAGCAACAAGAATTACACAATGCCAAAAACATGGTTCTGTCTTATGTACACCTTGTGGTGAAGAAACTGAAACAGTGAGACATTTATATTGCCTGAATCCAATGGTTCAACCCTTATGGACATTAATATTCGACACTATTTCTTTTATCATTCAAATATCAGTACCAATGAATCAGAAACGACGAATTCTTGTACAGGGCTTCCTAGAAGGATTAAGAAAAGACAGCCTACAGTGTAAGTTTTTGATTACATTAGTCAAATATTGTATTATGACTGTTAGGAAAATTTTTTAGCCAAAAATATCCATTTAAATTTGTTGTCATTTTATAATGGTCAGTTAAAAAAGAAAATAAGTTTTGATTATTCCAGGTATGTTATTCGTAATAATGTCAATTCTTTCTTTCAATTTTATTCTAAACTTGTTCGTCCTTTAATATGAGCAATTACAGATAGTATTAGGTGCATTCAATTGTATATAACTGTGTATTTGATTTTTTTATTTGTTTTGTATGTAATATATGTGATTATGAGGCCTCTTCAAGAGGTTTGTAAATAATAATAAAAAAGAGTTTGCACACTTAGGTACTACAATTTTATTTCGTACGACTCTCCGATTTGTCAACGATGGCACTATTTTAAGACATTTTGTCCCAAGGTTTATCCCTGATACTGAAAAGTGTTATTGGCAATGATGACAATATCCATCTTACAAATGTTTTTAGTTTTTTAAGGTCATTGGCCTTTTAACTCTATTTAAGTGTTCAAAAATTAGACTGTTTTGTTTTAACATGATGTCTTTTTACGAATTAAAGTAAAACTAGTTCGATACAAAATTAGAAAATGGCTGTGACGCCAAATAACTCGAAACCAGGACCTATCCGTTAGTCATCCTAGCGAGTTATAATAATTAAACTTATGCTACAGAGTTATTGTTTGGAATTAAGCACAAAGCTACACAATGGACTATCTGTACTCTGCCCACCACGGGTACCGAAACCCGGTTTTTAGCGTTGTAAGTCCGCAGATATACAGCTGAGCCACTGGGGAGGATGCTACAGTCTTTTAAAACTTATATTCTTTATTTTCTCTCTTACTGCTGTAAACTAGATTTAAAAATTGGATATAATACTATTTAAGTTTTTAATTCAAAAATTAGACTGTTTTGTTTAACATGATTCCGTTTTACGAATTTTAACAATTTTATTTTCAGTTTTTTTACAGGTTGTTTGTCGCAGATAGCCTAGTTGCTTTGCGCCTTAAAACGCCAGATCAACTAACCAACCAACCTCTCCGATTTATTATTATGTACGTTTCATATTACTGTCTCAAATAACAGGAAGTTCGATTTGTAATTAGTAGTTAATATGTATTAACTTTGTTATTTGCCAACAAGATTTATACACACAATTTCCATTTGTCTTTTCTTTATGTAAACATATTTTAATATACAAACACCAAAATTATACAATTTATAATTATGGTTATTACTAACAGTTATTACAAATGATGATTTATAAACGACAGTATTAGAAACTTACAGACAATACTGAGTCGTATATCCAGTTTAATCGGAAAACTACAGAATTGGACTAGGAACGTTAACTGATTTCGAGCGTACCAACCGTTCAACTTTAGACGTTATTATTTCTACAGGGACATTAAATATCTTCGCCGAAAGAAATGAATTAGTAAGTGTATGAGACCAGTTAAGAAATACGGCGTTAGCTCAAGCGAGGTGAAACAGTATCAACCCTGAATAAACTTTTTCGGCGCGGACTTGGATCGTCGATAAAATTTATTCAGGGTTGATACTGTTTCACCTCGCTTGAGCTAACGCCGTATTTCTTAACTGGTCTCATACACTTACTAATTCATTTCTTTCGGCGAAGATATTTAATGTCCCTGTAGAAATAATAACGTCTAAAGTTGAACGGTTGGTACGCTCGAAATCAGTTAACGTTCCTAGTCCAATTCTGTAGTTTTCCGATTAATAGAAGTTGTTCTCTGCTTATCAATAAAATTGTTAATACCAATACCAGCCGTTTTGAGATAGATTTTTATTTCAAGTGGGTTTCTCGTCATCAAGAAAAACGTTATAGCTTCTTAGGCCTATACAATACTGACTGTATATCTCCGACAATATTCTGTTTTTCGTCTCTCGGCTTTTTATAAGAATCACACGCGTTTGTAGAAATTTTGACATTGCTCACGCGTGCTTTCTTCAAACAAATATTGTTGCTTTCAACTTTAGAGAATTCGCTAGTTTCAAGAACAGGTATAACTTGAGCAGTACATATTTAACAATATACGTTACATCCAAAAAATAAAACTATATAGAAACAAGCGTAGGCTCTAAAATAAATGTACGATATTAATGGCGGAGGGGGTTAATTCCTTTCAATCACCAATAAAGTAACTTAAAATAATTTAGGTGTTTGAATAACGTTAGTGTCTTTGCCTAAATCGCCGTCCCACATTATACACCGGAACAAATATTTGGAACGTTTTCGTTTATGAATTTACTGTTCCGTTACAGATACCAGAAATCCATTGCGTGAAACTTTGTATCTATAGCATAGCGTATTATATATATATATTTGTAGTTAACTTATCTTCGGTGGTTAATATTTTTACAATTATTGCAAACAATAAGACAATGAATTAATATTTTTGTCGTGTTCGCCTCCCGGAAACTGGCGAAGAATGATTACACGTACACTTGTAATACCTATTACATTTTTTAAAGATTCTTTTCTTCCTGGTATTTGAATTTTCTTGCTCATTAATATAATTTACTATCTTTTTTCTTTCTTTTTTATAATCTTTTAACTTTATATCTCGTTCTACAGTTTTTTGTATTTTTTCTTGATTTCCTTTCACTGTTTCTCCAACTCCAATAAGCCACCAAGCAACTCATTAGTGTGTTTTCTGATTTATAACGCTTAAAAATCAAGTTGGTAGGCTGAGCACAGATATCCCATTCTGTAGTTTTTTTGTTTAATTACGAACTAACAAACAACTCTAATAAAAGTTATGAGGTCATCTCGAAGATTGAAGTATAATTAGTAATTCTTTTTTATTACCTGTAAAAAACTGTGTCACGTTTGATTTATTTAAGATGAAAAAATCAGTTTATTTCTGTCATCGCTTGCTACAGATTTGCTACGTTGCAATTTAGTTTTACATTTCCTGTCCATATTTTTTCAAAGTTAAGTAGATATATAAACCTCCTTTGTGTAACTTTATGTAATGTTCAAATATATGTACATATAAACATAGAGAGATGAAATTTTGTGCAATGATGTTTCGTGCTAATAAGATATTTTGTTCCTATCGAAACTGGTTACAAACTAAGTAATGTGGTCATGTAGCCTTTGATATGAAGGCTAGGAGGTCACGTGAGTCGTGGTTTCATAAACTGGTACCAGAAGGCAATACATGTATTAGTATGAGCGTGTTGATGGGGAACATGAATACTCAAAGCAGAAGATAGCCTAAGAGTTTTCACATAATTTTTCTATAATTTCAGTGTCATTATTGGATGATTTTTATTATATCGTGTTGAAAACATTTTTATTGATTGTGCAGAATGTTACGAATTTCAGGAAAAACTACAACTGAGTTTAAGAGAACACCTTTTAGAATACATTGTATCACTCAAATATATTTTTTTCTAGTATTCTTTTCAAGAAAACGATTTTCGTGTTCAAAACGTAAATCAAGCTCGTGGCATAATTCCATTAGGGCTCTTTCATGTAGAATTGTTTGGACAGATAAAACAGTACTTCTAATTAAATCACTACGTGAATTGAAGATTTATAAATAAGCGTTTATTTTCTGGTATTACCGGAAATCCCTTGGGACAAGTTTCTTATATTTGACGTGATATATCAGTGACATCGTATCATGTACAGCAAATATTTAGACTTATTTAGTGATTGTTTCTAAAATGTATGAAGCTGCTAGTCTTCAAGCCTACATCTGTGTTATGTGGGTATTAAACTACAAAGTATAAACAAACGATACATATGAATTAATGGTCACAATTGCAAAATATAGAAAAACTGATATTTGTGGTAGAATATGAGTTTAAGTAAGAGTATGATGCATCACTAATACTCGACGTAAATTAAAAATCAGCTCGAGGTGAGTGTGAAAACACAGTCCCATGCATTACCTTGGAAACTATAAACGAAATAATATTTAATTACGAATCTGTTCTGAGTGGAAATTACCCTGTAAGCACTTTTGGACAAAATTAAGTATTATTTCTATGTCGTTAATGTTTGTAATTTGTAAACCTAAAAATAAAAAATAAAAATTCCAAGAGTGGATTTTCAACAAACTTTTAATTCAAATAAATATTTTATATTACAAGCCACAAAACACTAAAATGAGAACTGATTGTAATCAGTATGTAACACAAATTTTGTTCCTGGATAGTATGTGTTATTTCTTAATTGCTTATGTTGTAAAAGTACAGAAAATGGCCATTAGTCCCTTCAAACTTTGCTTTGGTGACCTGGATAATGAAATTTAGAAATTAACCTATTTCCTATGTAAAAACGGGCAAATTTGCACATTCTCGTTTACATAAGGTCTGAATAAAGCAACACATATTAATCGAGATTTACATGTATTTATACTAAAGTTATACAAAAATGAGCAAAAACGTTTAGAAGTGAATAGTTTTTTTGAGATTTGCTACTTTAATATAAATGACTTTCACGTATCATCCCCAAAATATAGTCTCCTATCATGTTTTCGTTAAACGTTCTTTCGTGGCGGCGTTCAAAGTCCAGTATATCTTGGTGGAAGCGCTCGCCTTGCTCCTCTGAGTATACTCCCATGTTCTCTTTGAATTTATCGAGATGAGCGTCAAGGATATGGACTTTCAGGGACATCATGCAACCCATTTTGCCGTAGTTCTTCACCAGAGCCTCAACCAGTTTCAAATAATTTCCGGCCTTGTAATTGCCCAAGAAGCCCCGAACCACTGCGACAAAGCTGCCCAAACTTTTTTTCCCTCCTATTGAGCTTTTTGGAGAATTCTGTGCTCATAGAGCTTAGGGAAGAAGTCTCAAAGGTACTTGAAGGCAGACTCCTTATCAAGAGCTGTGACAAATTTTTTCATAAGACTCGATTTTATGTGCAATGGTGGGAACAACATCTTCTGGAGGTCCACCAGTGGCTCACACTTGACATTGTGCCTCCCCACAGAGAACTCGGTCCGTTGTGGCAGGTGCTTCCTGTTGTAGTGCGCTCCAGTGTCCCTGCTGTTCCAAAGGCAAAGATAACAGGGAAACTTGGTAAAGCCTCCTTGAAGACCCATCAGGAATGCCACCATTTTGAAGTCTCCGGTAACCTCCAAGCCATACTCATCATACTTCAAGTCTTCTAGCAAGGTCTTGACGCTGTTGTATTACTCTTTGAGGTGCATCGAAAGATAAATTTTCAAAGGTCTGAAAGTTGTATAATATAAAATTTTACTATTCAAGCAAGCAAAAATTGTCCATCTTACCTTCTAGAGTTTTTTGCAGTGCTCGCAGGTAAAATGAGATGCTCATGGTCTTTCTTGTTCCCCGACAGGCATCCCGAAACATTTCTCGATACTGTCACGGAGTACTTTTTCGCTCTTGTCTTGATAAGTTGGCCACATACATAGTAGAATGTGCCTTGAGAATGCTTGCAGCTTCTTGATGCCATCTTTGAGAAAATCAGATAGATCTGTGTGTTCACTTAGGCACCAAGAACGAAACTGAAGTGGTGAGCCCCTGTATATATATTAGCATGGAAAGTTCTAGAAAATTCTAAAAGGTTCTTGAAAATTCTTGTAAGTCCGAGAAATTTCTCTTTCAGCTACTCAGCACTGAATCTAACTGGAATGTTCTGGAAAATGGGTAAATTTGAAAATTACAGTACCCAGGTCACAAAAGCAAAGTTTGAAGAGAAAAATAGGTCTTTTCCATTTACTTTAGGCATAAGCAATCGGGAAATAACACTTTCTGCTCAAGAAAAAGTAAAAATTTGGTTACATAGTGTTATTACTAGTGAAGTAGCTAAAATGATATCTTAAGGGGCGTATCAAGAAGTTTGAAAACAAAGTTAGATTTCTTTGCGAAAAACTACTTTTATCGCCAACCATAATTAAATCTTTGTAAAATTAAAATAGAAGAAAATGTAAACAAAAACCTTTAATTAGATATTGGTAAATAAAACGGAAATAATAGAGAAAGAAAGAAAAGCTTTAAGAAATAATACAAAAAAAAATATGCTTGACTGCGGATTTGTTGGTTTTTTCTTTTAATCAAGTCCACTGATGGGACAGCGAAAAGTTTGTGGACTTAAACACTAACGTCTGAGGTTCAGTTTTCCGCGGTCGACACACCAGACAGTCCGATGTTGCTTTGCTCTAAAATAAATAAACTTTCAATCAACAGTTCTTTTAATTTGTTCATTATAGGTTTCAGCATAAAAATGTATATAGAAAAAAATAACATTTCAGATCTATCTCTTTCTACCAGAAGTTATTATGCAGAAAGTATTTCGTTAATTCATAACTTATAAACTTACACTAGGCTTACGACAAGATATCCAAGTTGTTTTTATTCGGCGAAGCGATATTTTCCGTACTTGTTAAATAAAGCTGTGTCCTGTATCGTGGATAAGTTTGTCGTACCTTAAACTGAATATACTCATTCAAAGAAATATCATGTTAACATTTTTAACGCTTGGCTTATTCAAGGAACAACAAGTGAATACAAGTAAATCAGTAGCATAAATACCTAAATTCTTAGTGATAGAACTGTAAATTTAGAATAATAAAGCTGTGAATCACTTGTTCCTAAAGCAGCATATTTAGTAATATCGCGTTTTAAGGTGTGAAATCACACTTTATCCAGTACTGTAAAATGCAAACTGAATATAAGGTGTATCTTCTCATCGTAGCTTAAAAACTTCAAGGTGTGGAATTCACATATTGTTCTTATAAGATGAGATGAAAATCTTTAAAAGTGTAAACATATTTATTTAGTTGAAAGTAATGAAAAATGGCAGCAACGTTAACAATTCTCCCTACTCATCTAGGTATCAACAAGACATGTGACAAAAGTATGAGGCATTTCCATGGTCAAAACTTAGGAAAAAAGTTTCTGTTTTATACAACTTATCATACCTGTCAATTGGTTGGAAAACTTAACCAGAAAATTTCCGTTGTTGAAACAGGTGAAGAGACATGTTATCTACTTCATTCTCTTTAAACAAGGAATTTTATTATATATATGTGTATGTTGTGAACTGAATGTATCTATTTCATTTTCTTGAGTTAATTCATTTGATGTATGTTCATACTTCACAGTAACATATCGTGCATATATATACACAGAAGTATATACCTTTTTTATTTTTGTCTATGAAGGGTTTTGTTTTGTCTTTTCATTTCATATAATTTTGCAGGTGACTTATTTACATCATTTGTTGATTGTTTAGATGTTACCTAACATAAACGATTTGCTTTCATGTTGTTCCATTTTCAATTCATTGGTAAAAATTTCTTATTTTTGCGTAAAGGCTTTTTTTTTCCTATATTTTAATTTTGTTGCATTATGTTTGATCTTTATTAAAGGGTATTGCTTGTCATTTTCATTCACAGCTAAAGGGTTTATCTTTGAAAGTTAATCAATGTTTAAGGATTTGTTAAAGTTGTTTATGTTCCGTTTATTTATGAGCTTTACTCTGCGCGGTTTCTTTTCTTGCATTATTCATTTGTATTGTATGATAAATGCTTCCCAGGAGTTAAAGTTAGAATAGTCACTTGGATGATGCATGCACTTGGGGAAAAAATGTGTATATGTTATTTTTCATATGTTTTCCAGTTTGTACATACATTTTCCCCAAGGTTTTAAATTCTGGGGCTTTGAGATATTTATCACATAATCATTCTTAGTGATTTCATCAATTTGGGTTACTGTTTGTTATCACATAATCATTCTTAGTGATTTCATCAACTGTTTGTTTTGATATTCGTTGTTTGACTACTACTTTTCTTTAAACACGTTGGTTCTATTAATACAATTTTTAGTTCTGGAAAAAAGGAGATAGAAGTATAGTGATGAGAGAGACAATTATATCTATTTAGTCAACATTCTAAAATTACTTATCTAATTCTTAACTTAAATTTAACTTTCTTTTTGAGTTTTGAGAATTTTGTCGTTTGTAAAATACTTATATTTGATATAAATACATAATTTCTGAAAACAATTTTCATAATTTTATCGTATACCTGCTCCCCTTAGTTGCGGTCAAAACATGATAATAGAATATACTTTAAATAACCAAAGTTATTACTGTACACTAAGTAAAATAAACTGAAGTTTCAAGTTAACGATAAAGATTATGGGAGAGAAAAAGTGGCAGAAGTTTTCAAATTTGAAAAATTCAAATGAAACTTATTCTGAGTGATTAAAACGACAGCTGCTTCTTGATAATAATAATAATACACAAAACATTATACTTGACTTTGAATGTACTTGGTGAAATTTCAATATCAAATCAAATGTAAATTTAAAGGTTAATCTAAGTGTTTTTGCACAGTTTGAAGATTTTCTGAATTGAATATAATATAGTATCGATGCAGATCATTCATAAATAGTTTTATATTTAACTTTAAACTAAGTTTTAAGTCATTTTGAAACTATACAGATTTACATGACCATTTTATCGAGATGTTTGTCTTGTTATTCAGTAATTTACTTCTGTATAATCAATGTATATTTATTTAGAAATTGTAATCTTTATATCGAATAAGTGTTGCAGTAAGTATTGTCTTTATAAAATTTACCACATTTATTTCTGATGTTATAAAAGAAAAATATATTGTGCAATTACCGCTTTAACTTCACAAAATTTCTTGCTACTTAAAAACGACATAACCTGTTATATCAGAAATCAAAGTCTTTTAAGCTGAGAAATATTCTTTAACTTTGTCTTTCTCTTAATATTATTTCATGGACACGAATTTAGGGTACTGGAATAATATATTCCTAGTATTAGCAAGTTAGATAATAACAACGACGAAAAAATAAACTACAAGACGTCTTAACTGTGCTCTGCCCAACATGGGTATCGAAACCCGGTTTCTAATGTTGTAAGTCCGGAGAAATAACGCAGGACCACTGGGGACAGGGCGACACAACGTGGTGACCTTTGTTTTCTGAGATGCTTTTTCCTCACCACAATGAATTTATATTTATGTAAGTTTTGAAGAGAAGCACTAATGCCAATAATCTGTTCTAAACTGTTCAGCAGACAAACTTTATACTATACTTAAAATAAATATGAATTCCATCCTGTCTTTCAGTTTACCACTTGTCACTATGTTATATCAGTTTTAGAAAATTCTGTCCCTCATCTGTAACCCTCTAGAAGAGCAAATCGAGAAAGTAAAGCAGGACTAAGCTTCTTGTAGTGTTGGACTGCATGTTATATGTAGAATGATTTTAATTGTCATTTTTATCACATGAAACGGTGGATTACCTTAAAATCGATATAAATCGGTGACATGTAGCGAGTCGAATGGTGTATTGGGCTACACATTTATTTTTAGAAGTGTATAATTTCAGACAACGAAAAGGTTCAGCCTCTTGATTTCATACCTAATATATTTCGTAATGTCAGGACAGTGAAGATCTTCACTTATAGCCACTATTTAAAATGTATTTTTTTATTAGTCAAACAACATAGCAGAACCGGCTTATCCAGATATTCTTAAAGTAAAAAGGATGTCCTTAATTACTAAGCACTAAAGAAAACAGTTATCAAACATCAGAAATATAACTTATCTAGGGTTATCAATAATATTATTAATACACACACTAAATATAAAGTAAAATTAAGATAAATAAAACAATTAACTTGAATCTAACGGTCACCCGACAACAATGAACGTACGTACACGTTTATTTATATAATTTTGTGTTCACATTTCCAGAAGATTTAGTCATCTGTCTCTCGGTGGACTCAGCAGATACCCCAATGTGGCTTTGTTGTAAGAAAACAAACACAAACTAGTCATCTGTAGTCTAGACAGACCTAAAAATAAAATAGCTTGGCACACTTGAATCGTGGTAAAAAATGAAAATTAAAAAAAATTCTGTTTTTGTTTCGGGGGGGGGGAACACAGCTTAAAAATTCGAAAATTGACATCAAACTACAAAACAGCATTATAGTCTTGCGATTTGTGACGTCTTACTTTGGGTTTCTGAACAACACTGTTGCTAAGGCAGAGTCGGAAACTTCCAAGAAGTAGCTGCCATGAAATTAAGTTCGAAAACTGGAGTATAGTTTACACACATCACTGTGTGTTACGGTTTATTATACCAAACTTTGATAATTCCAAATAAGAACACAAACATTTGTAGTCTTACTAATATACACTTCCCATTATCACATTTCAGAATTATTCTTAATACAGTAACAATACATTTTTTTTTCTTAAAACGAGAGGGTAAAGTGTTTTTTGTTATACTTAACTGATGACACCGTAGAAGTATTAGGAGTGTTTATTAATATACTTAATTTTCTGCCTAGAATTACATTCACTTTTTAATGTTATAAAACACTATTTGAAACAAGAAAACAAACTATAGAACGGTACATTTTGTGCATTCAAAATATCTAGTGTCGATTTCTGGTATTATTTATTGGAAGGATAGGAAAAGCAAGAAACGTTTTGACAATAACGACAGAACTTAGACGTTACCACTAAAAGACTGTTTATTTTAGAGACGGTGAGCATTTTGTCCTGTTTGAAATATTTGACTGTTTTCAGTTTTGTTCTGACATAAATGCATATTAGTAGGTAAAACATGATTAGAGCAGAATAATTGCTCTGGAAAAAAGAGTGAAAAACATGTGGCGCTTGCGCTGATAATACGTGTTCTTTGTCGGAAACGAACCATTAAAACAACATGTGTTGTTACTATTACATCTACTATTTTTTATCCTAAGTGCAGAAGTAAAGCCCAAGTAATGTGCCTATTGCAGTTTGAGTATGCGTAAAGAAGCAAGATTTAATAATTTTTTGACAGATTGTTTAGGTAGAGTATTCATGTTAAAACTTTGTAGAATGGTCGGCAACTGCCGGCGACGTGAAGACGAAAGGCGGAAGACTTTCGAAACGTCGTCCTCTACACTTGTGTCTCCACAACAAGTAGTTGCCGTCCATTCTACAGTTTCATCAAGATTTAATCATTTTCCTGCAGATGGCGCAAAATTCTTGGAGAAAATTTGTGTGCGTCAAAGTCAAACCTAACGCTCAACTTAAATTGTCGTTCAACATAAAAATATACTAAAAAATACAAATTCATAAAATAACATATACGTTTAAAATTAGATTTTTCAGGCTGAACGTACAACGAATTCTAAAATATACTTATTTAACAACATTTATTATTACCTGATAATCTAATTAAGTAGGTGACTTTACTGAGTTAAATAGCTCAATATAAACTCTTCAACTATGATCTTAATATGTCAAAATGATTGAACTAAGCCATGCTTTACTGTTAGTGATCACTAAATTTAATTAGAGATACCTTAAGAGTATGCTATGCTGTCAGAATTAAAAGTACTTTCGTAAACTCTATTTTAATATTTTAATTCAGACGTTTGACTTTCGCATTATTTGCTAAAAGGAGCTAAGCACTACATTGATCTACGTGTACCACCTAAAAGTATCCTGTGTATGTAGAAAGACGAGACGTGATGAGCAATTTGGCGTCTCATATTTTCATAGAAAGTTTGGAAAGTGTATTGTAATGATAATATAAAACAACAGATTTAGTCAGACAGTTTGTTTGATTGATACCGTGTTGTATTGTTGATCAGATTCTGAATTAGCAGGCTGATTATCCAATTTTGTTTTTGCGCCGTGGATACATGGGTAAATTTAACAAGTGACTGTTTAGTTTTATTTGTGAGTTAAGCCTACCGATCAGTGAGGTTGTAAAACTCGTAATAGAAGTTAAACGCTTTCATTTTCACTTCAGCGATGTTCGTTTCTTCTTCTACAAACTTGTTATTACAATTTTGTAAACTAAGGGACTGTTTTCAACCTTAAATTTTTTGGTAGGAGGAAGAGCTACAAGAGAGGTGGTCGGAAGACTTTCCCCAACATTTCAGCATATGTGAAAGTGTAGGTCAAGGTACTTTCCATTCACAGATAAAACTATAATCACTAACGTTTCAAATTTTCTCTCGTATCTACATCAAAAACTCAAAACTGACGAACTAACACGCACACAACTAGCTTTGCGCGAAATTCAAACCAAAATATCATAATATACGGACGATCATAGGATGTTAATTATTGTTAGTAGCTTCATATTTTTCTTAAACACAAAATTACACAGTATTTTTGCTATATCTTTGTTCTTTGCAGTATAGTTTGGAAAGTTTTGTTTGTTTGTTTTTGAATTTAGCTTTGTGCGAAACAGGGCTATCTGTGCTAGCCGTCCCTAATTTAGCAGTGTAAGACTAGAGGGAAGGCAGCTAGTCATCACCACCCACCTCCAACTCTTGGGCTACTCTTTTACCAACGAATAGTAGGATTGACCGTCACATTATAACGCCACCACGGCTGACAGGGCGAGCATGTTTGATGTAACGGGGATTCCCCTCGGTGGGCTGAGCAGATAGCCCTTTGTGGCTTTGCTATAAGAAAATCACACAATCACAAATCACAATAACAAATAAATATGATAGTACTAAATGTAGATGTCACTACTAGTACTGATTCACCGAGAATACTTCATATTCACAAATCAATACCACATAAGTTATACAGATATATATGAACGAAGAACAGAACGATGTAAATGCAATTCAAGAACACCCTCCACTATCATTCCAAAAGACGAAAGTAAGAAATGGTAGTAGAGGCATGTGTTTGAATTTAAATTGTATTGTTAGGTTTTGGATTTATACTAAATATATTGGCTCGGCATGGCCAGGTGGGTTAAGGCGTTCGACCCGTAATCTGAGGGTCGCAGTTTCGAATCCCTGTCGCACTAAACATGCTCGCCCTTTCAGTTGTGGGGGCGTTATAATGTTACGGTCAATCTCACTAGTTGTTGGCAAAAAAGTAGCCCAAGAGTTGGCGATGGGTGATGATGATTAGCTTCCTTCCCTTTGGTCTTACACTGCTAAATTAGGGACGGAGAGCGAGAAATAAAAAACCCACTAAATATGTTGTTGTTTTAGAGTGCTGATTTTAATTGCAGTAAGTCTACGGATTTACAACGCTTCAATCACGATTTCGATTCTCCTCGGTGTGCTCAGCAAATGGTCCGATGTGGCTTTGCTATACAAAACACAAAAACATATAAAAAGTTAAAATCAATTGCTTATTTACAACAAAGAACAGTAAACAGAGTACATAAAATAAAACTGATTTCAGAACACTCTATTGCATTTATTATTATTATTATTATTATTAGAAGTAATTATCGTTGTGTACCCAGGGTCTCTGTATAAATGTTCTAGAACAAAGTATCTCATTCAGGATTGGCCCGTTTGAGTTTGATATGCTGTTGATATTTTAATTGCCTACCTGCTTCTTGCTTCTTCTTCAATCGGGTGTCGAATTTGCCTTCACTATTTCAGCTACCACGCCTGCCAGACTCATACTGACAAGTTCCATGTTAAACTCATCAATCTTTTTAACCCAAATTATCAATAATCATTGGCCCAGCAGAGCCAAGCGTGTTAAGGCGTGCGACTCGTATTCGGGGTTCGCATCCCCGTCGTGCCAAACATGCTCACCCTTCCAGCCTAATTAAGTTTCCATAATTAACACAATAATGAATTATGTGTGTAATACATCTGCACATACACACAAACAAATTTCTGTTATTTCTCTTTAACTTATGAAATCAAAACAATACTCCAAACTAGTAATGTTATTTATGAAGAGATTATTAGTACAATATATTAACGTATTGGTGTAAGTATTTTATTTTTATTGGACATAACTGACTGCCTACGGAAATAAATAATAAAATTACAAGTGGATCAAGAAAAAAATAACTGGAAATATGAAGAGCATTACAGAAGAATGGTTGACACTTGGACAAATAAAAATAAATTCAGTAACTATATTTGAATAGAAATGATAAGATAGCCTTGTTTACAAAACATTCAGTGTATAATATGATTAAAATGATAATTTCATAAACCTATACTTAATTTTATTTGTTAATATTATATAGTTAACTTATTACTTCATAAGAAGGTATGGTTGTTTGTTGTGTTAATGTTTTGTATTTTTGATTGTTTCATCACTTGTAACGTTACAAAGACACTTCTCATCTACTGGTGATTGTGGATAACAACATTTCTAAAATATTGTATAAATACTGTCATGTTCATATAATCTTTTATAACTAACTATCATTCATATATAATTGCACTATTTCATGTACATTCTATGTATTCTAGTTCCTTGATCTTTGCATGACTAAGTTTTGTTTATTGTTTTTGTTCTTATTATTTTTGTTTGTTTGTTTGTGTTCATTGTTAAATCTTTATTAATGTAAAAAGTTTCCAATATATTGTATTGTCATGGTTTCTAAAATGTTGTTAAACTAAGATAATATCTATAATTACTTTAAACAAGCAGCAGTATTCGGTTTCATAAATGTGGGTATAGCAAGTTTGTGCCTTGTGCTTTCCATTCTCTAGCACCACTTGATAGCTAAGATGTTATAATTAACACTTTATGAGATAGTATAAAAGTGATAAAGAAAACTGTATGGTGGTTTACTGTGTTGAAGACTTGGCAGGTTTGTGTTTTAAGTACTCTTGATTTCATACTTTTTTCATTTATTTCTAAACCATTTTCTAAATGAACTGAAGCTATTCCTTAAAATTGTATAAATATCATTATGTTATCTAAAGAATAAAATTTCTCCAAAATCCAAAAGTGATGAAACATATATTCCCTGAATTAACTGCCAAACAGTACAACAAACATGTTCACAAATTATATTGATTGCAGGTGTCTAAACCAATTTTGTATTGTCTAACTGGTATCAGGCATTTCATTCTATTCCAGCCATCAGCTGTTACCTTCCACAGATATGTGTACATTCATAACCTATAACAGCATAATGGACAATATCTCTATGTGAGATGTTGGTTAAAGCAAAGTAGCTGCAATCATGTTCAATAAATCATGTAAACATGAGATTTACATTAATATAAAGTTTTCACATAAAAGAAATAGAAAAAACAGTAACTAAAAATAGTCGGGTAATAATAATCAGATTTGGCTTAGAAATGTTTTTAAGAATTTTATTATGATGCCATTTCTAAAAGTTATACTTGAGACATAATTAATAGTTAAATTACTTAGAAAATAAATAAACAGATTTAAATATTTTTGTCAGAGATATTTAGAACATTACCAACTGTCCATGGCACTCTCACAACTCAGTGTGAGGAAGCATGCATAACCCTCTCTAACATGCTTATCCTTTAAATTATTTATACCAGCTGCTATGGAAATGTTTGATTCGGTTTTGAGAATTAGTTTGACTGATTTTATCATCCATTGTGTTTATAAGAAAATTTTATCAAGAATCTCAATCTTTTGTAACATTTTTTTATGCATATTCATACCTTAAAGTGGTCTACTGACATTTACTCAGTCATCAACAAATTTATAACATTTAATGTGATTCATCTGTTTCATGTTGTATCATGTTTCAAAGTCCATCTTCTGACAAGATAAACTATTTTAGTAGTTAGGTTGGACCCTGTTTAAATTGAATATCATCTAAGCAGTACGTCTTGAGTTTATCATCTGTTTTGGTCCATATGAGAATTTTATTAGTTCAACATAAAATGTAATAAATGATTGAAACCAGGGTGCTTGAAATGCAGAATTAATGTTTGGAAAAGTTTTTCTAGCAATTGTGTTCTTCAGGATATACTTTAATTTTACACACACACACACACACAAATCATTATTTATTTAAGTTTACGCATTAAAATGTTTTATATACCAGATTGTTTTCATATACCTGTTGAGATGTTTATTTTATCATATTTATTTTCAGAAGGTCCAGATCTAGTTTGAACACAGTGATAAGTTAATGGAAATACATTGCTTTGTACTCGTTTCTCTAATGAAGGATAAGCCTTTTTTTTTCTGAGTTTATTACACTGATATAACAGGCAGAATATTTAATTTCCAGTCTCTGTTTCTAATTAGAGAAAAGAGTTAGTTTAAACCTAACATGTTTTGTTACCATAGTTATACGGTCTCAATAACTGTCCTTAACGTTTAATACAATGGATGTCAACATCAATAAAAAGTTATGAATCGAAGTAGAGATGAGTTGTATGTGTCAACCACACAATAATTGTGTGGTATCTACCATTACTGTGTCTCAAATTTTGTAAAGAAGGTTTATACTCCTCCACTCCTCAATGCTTTCAGTTGTAAGCTAGTATCTGGCAATTTAATTCACTAAAGTTTTAAAATCAACACAGCTTCTAGTTGTAGGTAAGCATACACTATGGGCTATTCGTGTTCTGCTCACCACCAGTGTAGAAAGCCAGTTTCTAGCGTTGCTAGTCCACAGACATACTGCTGTGCCACTTGGGATGCACCAATACTTCAGAAAACTGAAAAAAAAAAACAATTTTCATGCTTTTGGAAGAAAGTTTACTTTTGTTATGTATCTGTCTCACCTGTGATTGTTTGTTGTTAAACATAAAGTTACTGCAAGGTGCGCATGTGGTCTGCCCACCGTGAATATTGAAATCCAATTTTTAACGTTGTAAGACCTTACACTTACCCCTGAACAATCGGGCGTGTCCCACTTTGAGTGATTTAATTTATTTTATAGAGATATATTTTACTGTAGTTATTTGTTACAGCTTCCACACCCAGTAAAACACAAAAAAAAATCCGTAAAATTGAATAACATATGTTTGATTTTCTTTGTTAGGACTAATCAATTTAATCTTATGATTTGATTATAATATATTGTAAAATTTAAAGTATTTATCCAAGTCTCTGTTTGTCTCCCTTTATTTATCAAACAAAGTTTAAGACATGAAACGTTCAGCCAGAAGTTTTTCTTGTAATCGAAATCTCACCTTTTTTACTGGAAATGTTTATTTGTTATTGACGTCTGACATGATCTATTAGAGCGCTTTGCTCGTAATTGGCAGATCACTGGATTTACACCCGTCGTCAAACATGTTTACCAATCCCTTTTAACGTGGGATAAGAGCAATCAACGAATTGGCGGTTGATGAATGTTGACCGGTCGCCTTCCCTTTAGTCTATCATTTCAAAAATTAGGGACGATTAAAGGAGACATCTTTGCAAGAAATTCAGTAAACAAACAACCTGTTAATAACTCATTATGTATTCATGGTAGAAAATTGGAAAATTTCTAGTTATACTTTGCTTTGTGTGGTAAGTTTACAGCAAGAAATAACAAATGATTCATTGGTAAAATATTATTTCGGAATCAATAAGCAGAAGTTTAATATTATTTTTAACATGACCACTTCGAAATCGATAAAACGGTAACAGCATCCCCATCTATTGGTTATTGTTTAAATTAGAGTAAATGTGACTGTTATGACTATTATGAGCATCAGTGCTGCTAGTGTGGATTATATTACGTCAGTATAACTGGTATGAGACAATTTTGGTGTCAGAATGACAACTGAGATATTATAGATGCCAATGTAACTGATATGTTGGGTGTCAGTGTGACTAAAACTGTCATGTTCTTTAGTGTGACTGGTTTGACTCTTTTTGTGACTGTTAATGGCTAGTGCAAGACTGTTATGAATGTTAATACCACTGAGACTGTTATAGATGTCATTGCGACTGATTTGAGGCGTTTATAATGCACGAGACCTCATGTACCTGATCGGCTTTGTTTATTCCGCCACATTGGACGTAATAACAAATTAGTGAAATAACGATGACACTATTTTCAGTTAAATACTTAGAACTGAATCGTGTAATAATACTAGTTTATTGTGATGCTGTTGGTTGAACAAAATACAAGGCTGACCTTTGGTTATCTTTGTCGGTGTCTCCATGTAGAATACTGGGGCCACTGCACGTGAATAACACTCTCCTGTTACACACGTGCAATGTACAGTCAAGCTCTGGCCCTCTAGTTGAACTACAACCCATACGAAGGGCTGTTGAACAGATGTGATTGAAGTAGTTACATACACATTCGTAACATGGTAAAAATACTTTCTTTCTGAGAGTGAAATGATCATAAATATCAGGCTGTCTGCTGTGTCTACCGAGGGGAATCGAGCCCTGGTTTCAGATAAGTAGATTTGAAAATGTACCACTATTTCACAGGAGGACAACACGAATATTAATACTAGAACTACAAAAGCAACAAAAACAAAAAAAACATTTTTTGATACAGACCCAACCAACCCCTTCTAAAGGAACATGTAGCGTAATGTTAGAATACAAGCATTGTGTAGATAAACAATTAGATGTAGATTCCTGGTCTAATGCCCCGGCAAAGCCGGGTTAAAGTACTCGACTTGTGATCTGAGGATCACAGGTTCGTGACGCCAAACATGCTCGTCCTTTCGGCCGTGGGGACGTTATAATGTGCGTTAACCTCAGTATTCGTTGGTAAAAGTGTATCCCAAGATCTGGCCGTGGATAATGACAGCTTTGTCCTCCCCATCAGTCTTAAGCTAGTAAATTAGGGACGGCTAGCGTAGATGACCCTGGTTTATTTTTGGCAAAATTTAAAAAAAAACACACAACCAAAACAACAAATATACAAATAATCTAGACCTAATAATAATAAATTTGATAAACGTTATCAACAACCTAAGAAATAAGTCGATTCTCTCTAAGTTTTAAAATAACGTAAATCGTCTGCACACATGAAATATTACTAAGTAGGTTTGTTGTCTTGTTTCTGAATTTCGGCAAACCTACACAAGGACTCTGGCTATTCTTTTACAAACAAACAGTGAGATTGACCATCGCTTTACAATGCCCCAATGGCTGAAAGGGTAAACATGTTTGGTGTGACAGGGATTCGAAATAGCTACTGTAAGATTGGTAGGGATGGGGGGCGAGCATGTTTGGCACGACTCGGGCGCGAACCCGCGACCCTCAGATTTCGAAGCGCACGCCTTAACGCGTTAGGCCATGCCAGGCGTTAATGAAGGTATACCAGTAATGTAGTGTTAGTGAAAGTTGTTGAAATGGTGAAGTAACATGTAGCAACGATATAACTGAAAGTAATATCTATCATGTAAAACATTAAGTGATAATTATTCACTTGAAGTCAGAATAATATCTGATATAGAAATAAGTTTAATAATGGTTTTGATGTTGATGTATGTTGCTTTGTTTCTAAATTCAACTAAGTTTAACGACTGTCTCCTTCTTGAAAAGTACTTCATCTGAACACATCTTCATAATCCACGCACATGATTATTTTTCATGACCATCACACACTTTCCCAAATGTGACAAAGTCTTGGCGACATCAAACTACATACTAAATATCAAATAATGTTGAAATGTAGCTTTGATGCAAGTATTATGAAGATTTAAAAGCTTGTTTGTTAAATTTTTTAAACAAGTCTGCCTCATAAAAGTAGAACTACATGGAATCATATATTTCCGTGACATTGTTTAAATGTGTCATTATATCTGTGATGTGGCATTACAGATAAAACATACAGATAAGTTATGATGATAAGTATTTTGTATTAGGAAGGCCAAATAATTTTACATTGGAACTTACAAACAGAAAGACCAATATATAAGTTTATCTTTAGTTATTTATATATACACAAGATTACAGACACAAAATTTGAATACAGTGTCTATGGGTGTGAAACAAAAGGCTGTTGAAGGTTCGTTGGGAATTTATGAAAACTTAACACTTTCATACACGTTAAATGTTTTTTTCCGATAGATACCTCTTCTCATATGATAGCTCAGTGATGCTCTCCATATAAAAAAATGTTTTTGCTCGTCCTAATCTCGAACTCCCCCTTACCTCATGTTTCATCTGAGCCAATACTCCAGTTCTCCACCAACAGAAGCGTGACTAATTTTTCTGTCGCAGCTGAATCCAAGAAAAGAAGTACCAGAAATGGAGAGGAAGGGTGGGAAGTGTGAGTCGAGGTGTTAGTGTAAGAAAATATTACGATATCTTACCTAAACTCACGTTGATTTGGTTGAGGAAACAGTGAGTAATTTATTTAGATGAGCAACTTCGGAAAGTTTCCAAATTCATCTGTATGGAGTGTGATATCTCTAGCTAGAGGAACACACGTGGGGAACGCTCGAGAACCAGTTACAGTTTTCGCCGATGTTGAAAGTATGTATCACTAAACTGGGTGTTGAAAGGATGATGACATCCTTAATTGTAGATATGATGGCTGAACCACCGTTCTCATGGTAGGGTGTGGTATCGTAGCCAGTAAAATACATCTAGATTAGTCTGTCTCCTTTCCTTACCAGACCTTCTGGGATCACTGTATTGGAGAAGATATGACAGGAAGTTCTTAAGCAACTAATAGTATTTAGTTGGGCCAATATCTTTCTAAAACCAGTTCTTCAACGAAGTAACCAGCATGACATTGTAAAATGGAGAGTACCCACCAGTTTTAACGTTCTCTGGTATACCACAAAAGTAAAGAGTTATATATGGAAATGAAAAGGAAGGAACTACATGTACAGTTTGTCCAGAAGTCGCGTTTAAACCAGAAAGTGGTGACAGCAGAATGATACATTTGACACTGAGTCTGATGAATAAGTGATATTTAAAGAGAAAGTACTAAGACAGGTATTCTTATCTCTCATTCTTATCAAGATACTACACGAGAGTCTGGAAAAAGATAACGATCTCACTAACTCCGGTTATTATAGACCGATTAGTCTTCTCAAAACCCAATAAGGAACAACCAAAACGCTGGTAGAAAAAAAAACAGGCAAACAACAGACCATCTTGTTGTACTTATTGAATCCGTTTACCGTGGTTTCAACCGCAAACAATCCAGTAGCCACTTTCCTAGACATTCAGAAAGCCTGATTCAGTCTGGCACAATGGCCTCAGGTTTGAAACACACACCATAGGTTTACCACCCCGGATTGTCTGATGGTATCCACTTTTATCAGGAATCGTAGAGCTAAGGTTAAAATTCACGAATCACGTTCCATCCCTACTAATTTAACTGCCGGAGTACCCCAATGTTCAGTACTTAGTCCAGTCCTGTACAACATTTATGTCAACGATATACCGTTCCTCCCTCAACCACACGTTAATATCACAGTATGCCGACGACATAGCTATGTGGAGTATCTCCAGTAACCCACATACTGCTGCACCCAGAATCTAAACGACTCTAAACACTATATCACTGTGTTCATCGAGGAGAATAGAACCTCTGATTTTAGCCTTGTAAATCCGAAGGTTTACCACTGCCCAGAGGGGATGGAGGCTAACAATACCGATTTATGAAAAAATGTAAAATTGAAAATGTATAATAATGAATATACCTGTAGGTATAATGAAAGAATTTCTACAATAAACTTTCGTAATTTAATAAAAGATATTGTAATATGTGGGCGATAATTACTAATTCGATTAAAATTCAGTAATAAATCTAGAAGGAATTACGCTTTTGGAAAAGAACATAGCCAAAGAAAAGTGTTAGTGAGGCTTTTAAATTATGATATAAAATTTTGTATTGTTGTGACAATTAAACTGTATATTTTAAAAGTAATTGGGCTATTATCCTGTTTAAAATTTTATTGTTCGATTTTATGTTTTGAACTATGCATAAGATTTTAAACTTTTGTTGATTTGTTTGCTTGTGAACTTAAAGCTGTGCAATGAATTATCCGAATCTCACAACATAATGAAAAATACTTGTAAGATTTAATAATTTTGTATATGTGTTTAGTCAAGATTTAGTTCAGTGTTAGATCGTAGCATAATTATAAATCGTGTTATTAAATTTTATAATAATGTTTATGCTAAGTTTTACATCAATGTTTAAACTAATTTACATTTCAATTACAAGAGAAGACTGACAAAATTTATAATTTTGTAAAATCTCTGTCGTAATTACGTCTTCATTAAGTCGTTGATATAACTTTCCGTTTCCTCTTGTTCCTGGTGTTGTTCAACAATTCTCTTTCATTATTCATGTTTTTTAACATTTTGTGAGTCCATCAGTCTTGTATAACGCAACTTCTCATGAAAAAGTTATATCGAATTATGTTACAGTTAAAAATTTCATTTCAATTTACATTAGGCTAAGACGGTTTTATTAAAGGTGATTTTTCCATATAGTTCGAGATTAGTTGACTTTATAATAACAAAACAACATATATGAGCTTGTTAGGGAGTGAGGCCAAACAAGAACCAAACTAAATAATTTACACGAAGTGTGGCATTATCAACTTGTCGTGGACCTAGTTCTTCGATAAAATATTCAGTTCCAGAACAGATATCTCATTGTTGTATGTAAGTTTTCAAAACCTCTTCTAGATAAACCATCATTTGTACTGACTATTAGAAATAACCGTTATTATGAATGGTATTGTTTCTTGTGTTTTTTTTGTATATTAAAATATATTTCTTTTAAGAAAGAAAATTGTGTGTATCTATCTTGTTGGCAAATGTTGTAACTTTGATACATATTAACAGTTAATTAAATACTAAATTAAAATTAAAATTTCGGTTATTTAAAATAGTAATACACATACGTAATGTAATAATTCATAGACTTGTCCGAAATATATAATAATGAGTAAAGTAATTAGTTGGGGACTCTTTCAGAGAAAAAGATCGAAATAAATTGAAATAAAAATGTTATTCAGTGCCAACAAGATGTGATCAAACAATTAAAATTAAACTAAACACAACAATAAAATGCAATACCTACTTGTGCATATAAAGTTTCCCCTCTCAACAAACTTTAAATTCCTTCATACGTACGCAAGCATGCAATTATTTCATGACAGCTTTTTAAGCGGATCATTCACGAACTTCAACAACAACTCAAAAGAAATGTTACGAGCACTAGATCGCGATTTCGAACATGATGGAAACGATCCTAAGTACCTCTCACCCTTAAATATGTATTGTAAGTTTCGTAATATGCTACCTATTTCTAAACCCTTATAATTCATCATTTTGTTGTTATATCATGTAGTGTATTAAAATAGTCTTTATGTAAATAAACATAAGATAATCCAACAATGTGAAAAACATTGGAATATATAGACTATTTACATAGTAAGTATATCCCTGTGTAAATGATGAACGTTACAACATTAATGTGCATGGCCCTTATACAGGTTCTGAATTCGAATCAATGAACATTTGTGAAAGCACTACCCTTTTTATGTTACGTTCAACAAGTAGCAGTTACCCAAAACATAAAATAATTACTAACACCATAAGTTATGGTAAAAAAAGGTCAAGATTTTATCTGATCCTCTCAGGTCTGCCCAAAGGATTTAAATATTGATAACAAGAAACAACGAACAAAACAAATTAAATTGGATATGGTAAGAAAAGGGTATGCCAATTAAAAATACGAACAATGGACAAATTTAACATATTATGAATAATGCAACAACAAAGTAACTGGGATTCAGTTACAGTACAAAGAAAATAACGTTTCCAGAAAGGGAAGAAAAACGTACGCTGAACCTTTCGAGACTGATCATCCCAGGTCTACAAAACTAAAATAATGATATCTCGAACACAAGAACTCCTTGGTCTTTTAAAGACTTAAATCCCAATACGGAATGAGCTTACCGTTTGTTTTTCTATAATAGTTCTTAGTTGACTCACTTGTTTATGTTTGGCTAGATCATATTTTTATATGAATATCTGCTGCAAATATAACGAGAAAAAAAAGAGTGGCGTGTTTGAGTTTAGTTTGAGTGGTCGTTTGTGAGAGAGACTGAAAGAGTTTGTGAACCTACGTATTAGTCTTAGTTTTTTGTTGTTATAAGCTGTTATTGGCTTTTTGTTTCAACACGGAAAAATTTATAAATTACGAGTAAGTGTTAAATGTTTTTAACATTTCTAAGCCTAGTTGCTTTTGAGAATTTTGTAACCGTTTGAAATATTGACAAGTTTTGTTGTACATTAATTTTGAACAGCGGACTTTAATAACCACATGTCTAGTGTGAAATGGCAGCTCTTAATTTACAACCTGCTGCTAAATTTTGACACACTACGTTTTGGAAGTGGATGTGTCTGAATTAGAGGTTGCTTCTACGTGAGTCTACAAAGAAGTGATTTTTTTATGATTGTGCCCTTTCGAAAATATTGCATATACGTTAATATTTGATATTGTTCTTTTTATTTCTATAACTTATTTCTAAAACTACAAATTTTTAGTGGAGTTCTTTTTTTTAGCGTATTACAGAGTACGATTATATGGAATCTTGTACTATAGTATAACATTTATCATTTATATACTGGTAGAAATATTTATATGGGTATTCAGTTCTGCTTCTATTAAAACCATTTGTGTGTTTGCTGATGAGTTCTAAGATTTTTAATTTGTTGTGACTGATTTAATCTATCTTTAAATTGTTCTTATGTAAGTCAGAATTTGACAATAACAGCTGAAATAAAATCACCATAGAACTGGATCTATCAAGACCAATTTTTTACATTTATTGGCGATTCCTAGGTAATTTAGTGTTACCAAAAAAACTGTTATTTGTTGGAAGAGCATTTGATATCCTTGTTTGACGAAAAATATTTGCACACTCAAAACATAAAGACATATGCAGATAGGAAATTGTGAATTTCCCTTCTACTTTGTGATATTGGAAAACAAAGGAACGCGGATCAACTAGGGCAATCAGAGATATCCAGAAAGTGATCTGGAATATGTTATACCTCAGCGATGAGAAATGAAGTGCATTGTCTTATAACAAGATATCCATGTATACCAGTTCAATATATGCTCCAAAACGATATCAACTTAGTATGGGATCGCTAAGACACATCTTTCAATCATACCACTCGTTCAACCGTCGCATACTTCAAGAAACTTGAGAAAGAAACGGGTGTTAAGGATATTCCTTTTGAAATTATACCAAGAAACTTTTCAAACGAGATGCGTATAGATTTCTGTATAATCAGACTATTAAAACGGACGCTGAACAACCATCATCGTCGCATATTACATGGGTTAAGAAAAGCATGGAAGTAATGTGAGGCCCCACGCTAATACAGCAATAAGTCTACGGATTTACAACGCTAAAATCAGGGGTTCGATTCCTTTCGGTTGGCTCAGAAGATTGCCCGGTGTGGCTTTGCTATAAGAAAAAAAAACACACACAAGTAATGTGATGTGCGTTACAAATGAAAATTAGGCTTGCGATAGCCCTCTGAAGTGGAAACCAGGTCTATTATCAAAAATCAAGTTTGTTAAATAGGTCATGAACATAATTATAAACTGTCTTAAAAACAAGATTGGGAAATTTACTTTTTTACTTAAATGGTTTCTGAGAGTAATAAAAAACCACCAATGATGGAACAAAATATAATTGTTAATATTGAGTTAATAGTGAAAAGAGTGATATAAATATTTAATCTGTAAAACGAAGGTATTATGGGTAACATTTCAGATACAAATTCTACAAACATTTATAATACTTAAAAATGGGTTATCTGCGCTTTACCCACTACAGCTATTATACTAACTTTATTGTTCAAGCATTCCTTTTTTCCTCAGCTGAATGGTTAAACCTAATAAAGAGAAATTTGAAAACGCTAAGAAAACACGTCATTGTTTCAAAACATTTAAATTATTTATAATTTAAAAGCGAACTATATAATAAACGTGTAGATATATTTTACTTTCCCCTAAAATAAACTATATTTACTTTATTGTCTAGTAAAAATCTGCTAAACAGAATAATCAATTTAAAAATAACACTAGATAAGTTCTAAATTTTATAACTACATCGTATTGACTCAGATAATATTTTATTTAACCTTTGCCTTTTTTTTTTTATTTTGAGGAACGGTTAACTGGTCTCTGACAGTCAATCGCGTTATATAGTTCCAGAAGTTAGATACAGGTTATTACGGGAGAAAAAATGTTCCGTTTCAAGAGTAAATAAATCCAAAATAATGAGTAATATATATTTTTATGTACCCCATGTTAGTACAGCGGTGTGTCTACGGATTTTCAACGCTAAAATCACGGGTTCCATTTCCCTCAGTGGGCTCAGAAGATACTCCGATGTGGCTTTGCTATAAGAAAACACATATACATTTTTATATATTGTTTTCAAGTTCATATAACATGTTGTGTTACAGTCTACAGAGGATATAATTCTTTTCGTAATTCATGACTTGCGCATGTTTTATTGACATCAATGCTATATAAATTCCAACGTTAAGCATCCCCTGAGCAACACTATTTTAGTACTTGCTGATTGAGTGATAGGCAAAACTCTGGTGGGAGTTGTTAGAACTGGTGATTTCTTCAGGCACTTTGCAGCTTCCTTTTGATAAAAACAAGAAACTGCTTACCATTGGAGTTTCTGATCGTGGCACGCGCTGTGAAAAGTTCAAACTGTTTTCGGGAAGATGTCCTGATTTCTACTACTCGTGAACCATCCTCATTAATCTTAACCAGCTGACCCCACACGTCATCAGTGAGGGGCAGAGTGTCCATGATATTATACCCTGACTTGAGGTGACTGGATTGTAGTTTAATACTTCACGTGGAAACAAGAACAAAATGTGAATGTTGTGAATGTAGATATTGTTGTTTCTCTTTTATATTAGCATGGATTAAAAAGTTGAAATTTTCAGTTAATATCATGCTGCACGGATGATAGCGACAAACATAAAATCACAACACTGTTGTTGTTGAAAGAAATTCCACGAAGCTAAATGATATACTAGCTCCATACATGTTAAACTTTGGAATGAAATGGACATTTCGAACATTAAGTTCAAAATTACTGATTATCCAAAGTCACAATAAATGATAAAAAATGTTCCATTGTTTATATATTTGAAAAATACGCTACTTTAAATAATATCTTTAATAATATTAAACTTTAACATTAATTTACGCTTACTATCTTCTACTGAGACAGGCCACCAGTAGTTTGTAGTAAGCGTGCATGGTTGTGGATCATAATGTTCGAATTTAAGCTGTGCTCAGGTTCTAAGAATGACAGTCAGTCGTGTTATTCGGTTATAGGAGGTAGATAAAGGTTATTATGACAGTAAGTGCTACCGAGTAGCTAGTCAGTTGTTTAAAATTAGGAACGGCTGACTACTGGTCTCTGATTTGCCGTTTATCCCGAGTGAGCGTACAATACCCATCAGGTTAAAATATTGGTATCAATCTACTAAGAGACTTTTCAAGAATGTTTGAAAACTTAAGAATTCTCAGCTTTAGACGGAGAAACAATATTCATGTGTGAATGTACGAGAGCCTGAAAAGAAAACCAAAACTAACTGTATTTAATATATGTTAAAAGTTTGAGTTAATCTAGGTAGTCTCATTAAGAATGTTGTCTCAGATCATTGGATCTCTGTAAACGACCATCTAAATAATAGTGGAGGCACTTTGTGGATAAGATAATGACTACTGTTTTACTATTTTCAAAATTAAGAATACACCATCTGTCAAAACCTGTCATTCATGAAACGTTTTTCAAATACAAAATCCCAAATATAAAGAAAAACTTCTAGGTGGCACGTACTTGTTTTTTACTGATAGTGCTAGAACTCAATATTCAATCCCAACTGTGGACTCAATGCATATACTTTACTGCGTAGCTTTACTTTAAAGTTATAAAAAATATCAAACTGAAAGATGATTAACAGAAATAGGTACATTATCTTGTAATCTAAAAACGTCAAGTTATTTATCGTTAATATAAATAGTATGCGAGAATCATACTCAATATAAAACTTGTGTTTATTTGTTATAGAGAAGAACCACATTGGGGTATTGATGTTATTTACGGATATATCTATTTTACTTGTAAGAAAGATTACAAACCCTCCCAAATTTCCTATCTATCAACACAATACAGAAACAGGACATACGATTTCTTTTCCCCACTAAAATTCTTTCAACAACAGAACAAGATACTGAACTTATAATAAAAGAAATGTTATACATTAAAAAAAAACTATTCTTCCGTCCCTGAATAACATACAGTCTTGTATGGATTTAAACCTATTTTAACTGTGCAACTTGTACCTCAGTTTTCATTTTCTCGTTTTGTATTTGTTTATTTCTTATTTATATATTTTTGTTGTAATCATAAATATCAATCTTGTCCATAGTTCAAAGCGTCTGAAAGTGCCTTATCCACCTGGACGTGCCGAACCATGTTGATTTAACGATCTTTCCGTTTTGCTGGAAAAATCTGACTTCAAAATAAAGAAAGTAGATACAGATACATCTTCTATCAGTTTTCAAAACAAAAATGTTATTCCTAAGTCCTTTAATTTAAAACTATTATGTAATATCTTACAATCAATGTCAAAAATACCTGCTGGAAAAACTCCAGTGATAAGAAACACTGGCATAAAAGTCATCTCACGGTAAAGTTCAACAGCAGCGAGACTGATTTTAAGAACAGTGTTACATTGTTAGTTTTTATACATTTAGTGTTTAATTTTTAGATGTAAAAACGGAATACTGCTCGTCACGTACATTTACAAAATACATAAATTATTAAGCTCTGTAAAGTTACCAACAGCAAAAATATACTGACGTTAATCTTTAACTTTAAGGCCTCCTTAGGGACTTAAAAACAAACAACAACAAAATAAAACTTTACAAACAGTGCGTGCACCACCAGATATAATATACGGCCTTCCTAAGATTTATAAACAGAATCATCCATTGCGCCCGACTAGGCATGGGCAGCTGGTTCGGGTGTTCGACTCGTAATGTAAGGATCGCGAGTTCGAATCCCCGTTACATCAAACATGTTCGTCCTTTCTGTTATGTGGGCGTTATAAAGTTTTGGTCAATCCCACAATTCGTTGGTAAAAGAGTAGCCCAAGAGTTGGCGGTGGGTAGTGATGGCTAACTGCCTTCCCTCTAGTCTTACATTACTAAATTATGGATGGCTAAAGCAGATAATCTTCATGTATCTTTGTACGAAATTCAAAACAAACAAACCAGTACGCCCTATATCTTCTGCAAGCAGAATGCACAGTTATAAAACAACCAAATTCCTTATACCTATTCTTAATCCATTAACATTTAAAGAATTTATTTTTATTGGTTCATTTTCATTTGTTAAAGAGTTAAAAGAGCTACGCCCTCGTAATGAATGTTTATTGGGTCCTTTTGATGCAAGTTATTTATTCATAAACATTCCTTCGGATTAAACTGTTGACATTTGTTTGCAAAAACTCTTTCAATAGGAGTCTCTTGTTCATGGCTTAATTAAATAACAACTTAGATCTTTAATTATTCGTTCTTTAAATAACAACCGTTTTGTATTTAATGAAAAAATTTAAAAAGTTTGTCGAGATTATGGGAAGATTACGATGAAAAGTTATATTATATTAATTTATTAACATAATTGTTTTAGGCCTTTTTACTTGAACTCAAGTCATTAACTGCTTACAAAATCTAAGGATATTTTTACCGGCTAATTCCTACTAAAGAATTATGTAAAATATAAATCAATTTGCTTTACCTTCTTTATTAAGAGCTCTGGATCAGATTTGTTTGTTTTTGTTTACTTCCACTTAATTTAATATCGACAGTTTCTTGTGCTAACACTTTTAAGTTCAATCTATGTTCACTATTCGAATTAATGTTCTTTTCCGAATTTTGGGCTCGGCATGGCCAAGCGTGTTAAGGTGTGCGACTCGTAATCTGAGGGTCGCGGGTTCGCGTCCCTGTCGCGCCAAACATGCTCGCCCTTTTAGCCGTGGGGGCGTTATAATGTGACGGTCAATCCCATTATTCGTTGGTAAAAGAGTAGCCCAAAAGTTGGCGGTGGGTGGTGATGACTAGCTGCCTTCCCTCTAGTCTTACACTGCTAAATTAGGGACGGTTAGCACAGATAGCCCTCGAGTAGCTTTGTGCGAAATTCAAAAGCAAAAACAAACTTTCCGAATTTCCGTTACGTTGCTATGATACAGTGACGCTTAACAATATTCTTGAACGTTGGACGTGCAGTGGTTGTTAAACTAGAGGTTCAGGTTTTAGTAAGAAGTTTAAAATAACCTTAAGTTATGACATTAAAATGTTTTTATTATTAATTTCATTGATATGTAAATCTTATTTTATTCTTTTAAAAAGTTGTATTTCTTTTTTATTACTTGGCGATGCTCCGATCAATCGTTCTTTTTCAAGACAAAAACAAGCCTATCATTAGACAAACCCTTAAGAACGTTTTGAATTGCAACAATACGCGAAGATGGAATGTAACGGAGATAATGCAAATAGAATTAAACAATTCCATAGTTTTCAATTAATTTTACTTTTATTTCGGATATATTTGCATGTTTCGTACAACTGTCTCAACTGACCAGAAGTTTGGATTTGAGCCTGGAAATTAATTGAATGTTGGTATGTATTACATTTATGCTATTTGCCAATATGATTGATGCACACGATTTCCTTTTTTGTTTACATAAATACATTTTAATACAAAAACATAACAACAATTTTATTTATAATAACAGTTATTACTAATAGTTATTAGAAATGATGGTTTATATACAACAGTTTTACAAACTTACAAACAATACTGAATCTTGTACCTGGCTTAGAACTGAATCTTGTACCTGGCTTAGAACTGAATCTTTTATCGGCTAAGTCCACGCCGAACAAATTAATTCTAAGTTGATGTTGCTGCACCTCGCTTGCTCTAACGCCGTCTTTCTTGGCTGGCCCCACACCCCTTACTTTATGGGTGAAGATGTGACAGTAAGAATAATAACGTCCGAAATTATTCTCTAAAGTTGAATGATTGGTAATGTTCAAAATCAATAAACGCTTCTGGTTCATTTCTGTTGTTTCCGATTAATAAACGTTACTCACAGTTATAGCTTCCTCGGCCTATAGCACACTGACTGGTTACTGTCTCTCAGCTCTGTATAAGAATTACGGCAGAATGTACAGGATGTTCGGAAAGTCACTGTGCAGTTTTGTAATCATATTTTATTCAGTCTATTTCAAGCCAGCAACAGATAGCGGTGTTTAAGAATGAAATAAGAAGGATCCAGGCCTGTATTTATGCCAACGGGGGTCACTTTCAACATTGTTTATAATTGTCATTCATATTTACCTCCTGTATTCTACCGTGTTTCTCCGAAAATAAGGCAGGGCTTATATTAATTTTCACTCCAAAATATGACACTAGGGCTTATTTTCGGGGGATGTCTTATTTTGATATATTAAAAAATGAAGTTACAAAGTAAAACTATTAAACTAACCATTTAAAATGAACGGTTATTAAACTATTAAACTAACTGATTAATACTTAAACAAACTAATTAACTAACTATTAAACGAATTAATAAATTAATTTTTTTTATTTCTTGCCTCTTCCTGCCACTCTTAACTAGGGCTTATTTTAAGGGTAGGGCTGATATTAAAACTATCCCCAAAAATCACACTAGGTCTTATTTTATGGGTAGGTCTTATTATCGGAGAAACACGGTATATTGAAACATGTCTGTTAATAAATGTATAAGTGCACAGTGACGTTCCAAACACCCTGTAGTTATTTTGACACTGTTCTCGCGCGCTTTTGTTAACTAGATATTGATGCTTTTCACTTTCAACAATTTTTAACAAATTTCAACAACAAGCAGGACTTGCACACAATACGTAGTCAACAATATACGTCACATGGAAAAAAGAGAACTATATAGAAACAAACGTAGGTATTAAAATAAATGTACAGCGGAAAATTCGTTACAGTGCACATACAGATTCTTCTACCAAAGGTAAAATTGAAAGGAGAACTAATGACGTTGAGGCATAATATTTCCTTTGATCGACCGTAACCATTGCTGTTGGTTGCAGTTTCGCCTGTTGAAGGCTCATCAGCGCAGCTTGAGATGGCTAATCAAATAAATATAATTAGACTTCTTATCACCGTGATTTGTATACAACATTAACGGAAGGGGGTTAAGTCGTCTTCAATCACCAATAAAGTAACCTAAAATAGTTTAAGTATTTGAATGATGTTAGAGGTCGTGCCTAAATCACTATTCCACATTATATATTGGACCAAGTATTTATTACTTTGTTAATGTGATTTATCTCAAAAAATTTATTTATTTATGACATTCGTATTTTTTTTATGTATATACATATATAACTCTAATTCTCAAACATATGGTTTCAGTTGTTTGTAAACATTGTTATACACGGTTATTTATTTTACATGAAATATTAGATTTGAAACTTTTGGGTATTAACACTTTTGCCAATAAAGTAGAGAACAACGTTTCGACCTTAGGCCATTTTCAGATTAAGAAAGATACAATATTTCTAGGAGTTGTATTACTAGGAGCGTTTTGATAGGGGGCGTGTCAGCGACAATCCTCTCAAAGACCCAAACCACACTATTCTCTCACAGTTCTTAGGTGATGTTGCAATCTGGAAGAGTGTCGAAAAACCAATAATAGCAACAAACAACCATTGCTAAACAATATAAAATTTTCACTGCACTAAGTGGAGAATTAAAATAAATGCGCACAAAATACAAGCCATATTATTTGCGAAATCGTAGAAAAGGTTTGGCTTGTTTTAAATTTTGCGCAAAGCTACACGAGGGCTATCTGCGCTAACCGTCCTTAATTTTGTAGTGTAATACTAGAAGGATGGCAGCTAGTCGTCACCACCCATCGCCAACTCTTTTACCAACGAATACTGAGCTTAACCATCACATTATAACGCCCCCATGGGTGAAAGGACGAGCATGTTTGGTAGAACATAAAGCAAATTAATATTACAGTTATATCTAGACGTGACTCTTACAGGTAACAATATCAGCAAAATTCTTAAGGATTACTTTGACTCAAACTGCATACAACACATTAATAGCATAAAAACCAGAATTTTGAAAATAGCGAGTTACTTTAAGAATGTGAATAATAAAAGAAGATTCAACAGAAAACATATTAAAACTTTACAGAACACACATCAGACCAGTCGTAGAATATGTTTGTATAACATGGATAAATGTATCAAAACACTCATCAACAAACAACAGCATATACAACATTGTATTTTAACGCAAGCATATACAGTCCCACGATCAACAAACTAAATATTTCTACAAAACTGTTCAAACATGCCAGTTCTATTAAACAGACTCCTGGATAACTCGCTTCAATATTATAACAGAAATATTAATTCAAATGAACTGATGAGCAAACTAGAGAGTTACATAATACATGAAGAATCTAGCTCTAAGTACCTCTCCCCTCTGAACGTCATAAATAAAAATAAAAAAAAGTCCAAACAGTGCTAGGCTAATTGAGTCGTAGATAGAAACGGTAGCTCTATTTTAAAATTTGGTATATAAAAATAGGATTATGCGTTTGGGTGCTTATGACTGTATTCTGAACACAGACTAATAGTTCGATCATAAAAAAGAGAAGCAATAAGAATATATGAATTAATATTATCCCATGAAAAGACTAAGTTAATTACAACTACGGACAACAGACAAAATTTAATATAATGTAATACAACAACAAAGTAAATGCTAATTAATTACCCAGGATTTAGTAGCAGTGCAGATAAAATAACAGTTCCAGAGAGGGAGGAAGAGGTATACAGTAAACCTGTCCCTTTCTGGTCCGAAACATGGACTAAATCCAGATGAAAAATAATAATTTGCTAGTGGTTGTATAGTTCTAATAAGTGGCACCAGAGGATAGTGTGTTATCTACGTCTTACTGAAAGGACTGTTTCGTGTCGCACTACTCATAAAATGTCCAAACTCAAAACTACACTAAGACAAGTATCATTGTCAGTGAAGATAAAATACTTCAAGTTAGGGAATGACATTAACAACCTCAGTTTTATTACTGCAGCTTTAGCTGTGTTCTGACAGACTAAAATTATAGAAATAATATTTCACATATTTGTTACACAGAAGAACCATAGATAATTGCCAGGGACACATACCAAACATCAGACTTTATTCATAAGACACAATGCCAACTGTACTTAGAAAGAAATTTCTGGAATGACATCGATAGTAACGGGAGGAAAGTTACATCTTAGTTTTACAGAAACAGATGTACAGGTGATATCTAACATCAAATATTAAGATATTTTGTTATTGAGTTTTTATACATTTTTAAAACATATGTACATAACCAACCGATAACTGAAAGTTTTTACTCACATATGCTGTTCTGATATCGACATATTCCGATGGTACTTTATTTAATTCAAGGACAAGATGTTTTTAAACGTATGATAATTCCCTCTTATATCCACCAACACTGTTTCCACGTGTACGGTTATACATACGAGTAACTCTAGCCCTTCATTATACACCACTCTGATCCATCTCTAGGATAGTTTCTCCTAGGTTTTACGGATGAACTTGATAAAGATCACATCTCATCGTGGGTCGATGGTGGACTGAGAAACTGCGCATATCAAAGTATTAAATAGAGAAACCTAAACTTTTCATCAGTGAAGTATATGGTCCTGAATATGTTTTATATTGAAGAACAATCTACAATTCCTTCAAATTCATCCCTTAAACAGCAGCCATCATCTACTGATCCTGCTTTCTAGAACATTCCCACTGTTTAAGAGTTAAATAGAATATATTGAAACTTTAAAGACACTCCTAATAATCATTCGAGAATAAAATTATATCTGTTGTCTAATTTACATCAAATGTCATATCCTTCATGTCTATAACATGCTACTTTATGATTACTATATGACAGCATCTTTTAAAAGTAAAATGAGACTTGCGAGCTGAAAAGTGATGCATAAACAGGACCTAAAATTATTCAAATATAAAATGTTCTTTTTCTGTTTTACAGGTCCAACAGGATCTGTACAAGGTGATAATAATTTTTCCTAGTTACTAAATTACAATTAAAGGTCCTTTTCAGGACCATCGAATCTTTAAAAAAGATGTTACGATTACACATTTAATGTTTTATATCTGTGATCGACTTAGTTTTCAAGTTAAGTTGATGTACGTAAATGAATCGTGATAAATTCAGCATTTTTAACATAAAAATAAATACAGTATTTATTCTAATACATCAAGCAAAATAGATGTGTGAGCTATCTAATTTCTATAAACATTTAACTTTCGTTAAAAGTAAAGGCAGAGAAGCTGCATAGTAATGCTATTAATAAAAGTGATGTCAAAACTGCCAAGATAATCATTGAAATTAATAAAGATGACATTCTTACTTATAAAAACAATTTGAATATTATGCCATTAGGTATCAGCCATAATTTTCTATGGTTTACCTTATATTTATAAAGAAGGAGTTTCATTACGACCTATTGTTTTCTACAATGGAGCTTTCAGCCATACTTTACTGGGCTTTAGTTGAATTTTTAAAATCTTCACTATCATTGAATTTATATAAATAAATGTCAGTATGTGTCTGTTTCTCATATGTCTCCACGTTTCTTGCTCAATTAACACCAAAGCTAACACGGTGATATAGCTCTATTTGTTATTCGTCTACAAACCATTAACTAGATAATCAGACCAACGTCTTGCAATTTCATCTTTCACAAATGCTAAGAGTTATCGTTAGTGTTTTTGGACAGTGTTTTCTGTGTATTATTATTCTCTGTTCTTATTGTATTATTTAATTACATAAAAACATTATTGATTGTATCAATACATTTAGTACATCAAAAAGTGAGCTTAAGTTTCATGACAGTTGACAGCAAAAAAGAGAAGATCCAGGTGAATATTATGTTCTTTGTTTTTCATGTATGTTTTATTTATTATTTATATCACTGAGTAAAATGTAAAAAAATAGTAACTTATGAGATAAGGTAAAGTAATTCTTTTTAATATGGTATGCTTGTGAGCAGCCCATGGGTTATTTAATTTTTGGGTTTTGGTTTCAGTTTCGGAGCTCTTGTAAAAACAATCTTGTGAGGGATGTCAACATATTTAACATGATTATTATTTTTAGTTTCATGCCCAATAAGATTATGCTCGCTTCGACAACGTTTTAATTGGCACATGGGTGTTGGTTTCGCATCTCTACCAACAATAAATTTGTTTCGGTTTTCAACATTTTCAATAGCAATAAAAACGTGTCTCTGGTAATGTTCTGTTTTACTGCCAAGTCTCACAGTAATAATTTTATTAACATTGTGAACAAGTCTAGTAGAGGGAGGCCTGATGTTGTTTGACACCTCCCTCCGGATACGTTCATCGTCTTTCACTTCTTGTGGTGTTTCTGCCTGAAGATGTAAATTATAATTAGTGAGGCAACAACACTCATCAATCGAAAAAAATGTTTTAATAACAATAATCAGTTAATAAACATTTTAAAAACATATAATTTATTCTTTATGTAACAATCATTTTACTATAATATGAGTAAAACCAAATAAGTGTTTGTGTGAAAATTGTAAATTATGAAATTGATTTAAGATGTCTGATAAACGTTTTCTCGAAACTACGAAATATATCTCAAACATTGTCCCAAATAGTGAGGAAGGTAATATAGAGCAGACAATAGCTTTAAATAATGTTTAACATTTGTAAACTGTAATAAAAACAAAATATACACCATAAATGTTGGAAGCTACAACTACCGTAGTGGACCGATTATAGGGAGATCTCTAATATAATACGATCCATAGTATCAGAAACCATGGGAAAAAATTGAGAGTCACAAGCCCTTTTTTTCAGGTCCACAAAAATCAATAGTATAACTGAACAGCCTACAGGTGGATTAGTTGCAAGATTAGCGTTGGCCATGAGCGAACATCTGGCGCGCATGCGTAGCTGGATGCAGTCTGGAAATTCGAGAATGCGATAGGTGAGAGTAGGGGTTTAAAAGACCTGTAGACAGCTGCAATTATAAGGCGACTATCAATCTTATGCCTAGTTATTAATCAAAAACATGGTCTTGTAATCGGTACTTCAAAACATCAGACAATTAAGTTTGCTCCAATGTTAGTTACTTTTATTTTGACCCAAGATAATACTAAAGCCATTCAGTTCTCTGCTGTCGCAGACTTGAGTAGAATGTTATAACTAACAAAATATCCGACAATAAACACGTCATTATATATTCACCTTAGAGCCCTTCAAAAACGCCTGATCACCTACCTCAAATTAATTCACTAGAGATATCATAATTAGTATGATGCCCAATTAAAGCGACAGAAAATAATGAACAGAGCAAGTTAATTACATAAAACCCCCAATTTTGTCTGATGTATGGACGACTTTCTCTAAAGTTAAAACTCTTTTAATTAGTTCATGCATACAACTATACAATTCTATGAATATTCTACTCGATCTAATTACGTCATACAACGTAAATTTACTTAGAAAATGAAGTTCATTTAAAATGTTGATAAATTCTTCTGATAACGTGGGTTGTATATAAAAAATTAAAAAGACTGCAAAGATAAATATGGACAATTCCTAGTTTTGTTTCCTGTTTGTTTGCTTGTTTTAAATTTCGCGCAAAGTTACTCGAGGGCTATCTGTGCTAGTCGTCCCTAATTCAGCAGTGTAAAACCAGAGGGAAGGCAACTAGGCATCACCACCATCTTTATGGCTTCTTTTTTACCAGTGAATGGTGGGATTGACCATCACATTTAACACCCCCACAGTTGAAAGGGCCAGCATGTTTGTTGTGCCGAGGATTCAATCCCTCAACGCACGGGTTACAAGTTGAGTGTCTTAACCACCTGATTTGAAATTAGTGTTTTGAAGGAAATGTTTGAAAAATTTTGTTGTAAGTAAATTTTTCTTATCCAGTTTTCGTCATTGAGTCATAGAAGTTGAAATGAATGTTATGATATTATGCCATTCAGTGGACATGTGGTATCAGAATATGTACTTTCACCACCTCAGTTTCAAAGGGGTATGTAAAAAAACGTTTTTTATATAACCATTTTTAAATAATACAAAAGTTTATTTCATCCATACTATGAAATTACATTGTAATTAATCATTTTATTAAGTAAACTGTATCTGGTCTAAAACAAAAGTTTTGAACATCACCCTTTCTTCATAAACTATAACAACAACAACAAAAAGACAAGTTTACTTGTGAATACACTTTGCAAAGCCTGAGAAATTGTGTAGGAGGAACTGTGAACTTTTGACTGGTTATGCTGATTTCTCCAAGCCAGTTCCCTTGGCTGTGGTTTTGCTAGATAGTAGATAAAGGGATAGTTGGAATCTCCTTAATCCATTCATGCACGTCACTAATCAGATGAGGAGATATTTGGCTAATCATTGAAATTAAATTTTCAAGTAATCATGGTTTATTCTCCTTAGAAAGCACACAAGTTGAGCCAGCACTCAGTTTATTAAACTAAGCCTCAGATTGACCTTAATGTGTGGTATTCAAGTACAGTAATACCTGTCACACAGTTATAAGTAGCTGCAAATTACAAATCCCTAAATGTTTTGCACAGAATTGTTTCAAACATAAACAATAAGAAATCCCACCTAATATCATTGTGCAATCACCAAAATAATCATTACTCAAAGATTAAAACTAAGTCTCCATCCAACCATTGTCTTATAGGTTTCTTAGGACTACAACAGGCTCATGGAGAATTGAACAATAAGATGTGTAGATAGAGATGAAATCAATATCTGCAGCATTATCAAGGTCTGCTTACAGATCTTACATCATAATGTCATTAATGCATGTGATAAAGTTTTTCGCTGATTTCTCATTTATGTACGTGTCTCAATTTATTTTCTGTAACTCGCATAATGGCCCAAATAGAGAAAACAGCTGTTCTGTTACTACTAAGTAATAGGCGGTAGTGAAAAGTTTTTTCCAGTTTCTCAATCTGATAAGCATGTAAATTTCTCATGCATAAATCCATCTGCTAAACCTGTATTTTAGATTCAGCATTGGCAGCTTCAACACACGGAGTATGCCCTCCACTTATATCGTGAGCTTTGATCAGTTGTAGACGAAAATTACTGGTACCTTTTACAAAAACACTATTACCTTGGCACATGTTTTTGTGGCTTTTGCATGCCTTGCAAAACATTTCATTAGTTTCTTGATCACCCTTTAACCAAGGGAATGTTTCTTCCCATTTCGGTAGGTAACTCCGAGATCGCTTCTCTCATACTTTTCATTGCATTTCACAGAAGACATTGGGTTACCTCCTTGATTGATTGATCTTGCTGCCGAAGCGGCAGGAATGATCCCACTATGACTACTGACACTCACTAGGTGCCTGCTTTTCCTCGACTTTTTTAACCTTGTCAATTCTGACATCTTCACTGGAGAGTTCCTTTCACTTCGTACGACTGTCGTCTTTACTAATGTCACTTTCTCTATTCAATTCTAAACTCTCATCATCAGATTTCCTTCACTTTTTGAAATATTTCAACAAAGTCACTTTCTTTGGTAAAACCACACATTAACCACAGACAAGAACTGCTATTCTGTTTATTAGATGCACGGACTTGTTGGGCTCGATAAATTATATGGAAACAGACAGATATTGGAGGGAGGGTATCTGTTCACAAAAATCGCTGGCACTGAAACCTTGTCACCCAAAGGTGATGTCATCGGCACACAGAAACTACCGCACAAGGCTGTTCAATATAGTTTTCACATGTACCTTCTAATCTGTATGTTACAATACGTGTTGACGGTACGGCAGGGGAAATACGTCTAATGAAAGAAATTGCAGCTTGTTTGCTCGGTTTCCAGTTTTATTACGGGTTGTTATTGCCCATTATCGGCAAAAATCTGTTAAGGATGACCAATAAGACAATTATTTAAACGTGAACTATCACTTATCTGCTCGGGAAATAGACATAGCAAGAACTGCTGCCTGTAGGTAATATTTATATGCCCCGGGATGTCGGGCAGTTCATAATTTTGAACTCTGGACTGCAGTAGCCTATATACAGTGATCGTTCTGTACTGGTACACGTACACAACATATAATCAATTGTAAACTGCACTGCATGTTGAACTACTAAATAATGGGTTAGGCCTAGGTTAGAGTATCTTAATCCAACTCAAATATCTGAAGAATGAGTTGTAATCTCAACTTTAAGCTCAGTTTTGACCTGGGAACTTGAAATGAGCCAACAAACCATACATCAACAAAATAGGCATATTTCTGAAACTTTATCTGCATGCATGAATGCGAAAGTAAATTCAAAACAACGGCCTAAAGTTGGAAATAGTACACTGGAAATGCTACTGTAGCCCGAAATAATTTTGAATTATTTCAAAATGTTTTCAATTTACTTTTGCATCCATGCATGCAACTGAGAACGTTAAGCCTAGTAATCAGTACTAACTTTGCTTACTTGAACTTGTTGAACTCGTGCACGTTTCCAGACAATCCTAAATTGATTTTGTTGATTTGTCGGTTCTTTATACTAACTTTATATGAAGACGGTGCCACAGTACTGTACTACCACCAGTCGTATAGTGTATACATAACAAAGTTAAGAATAATGTTGTCATAAGTGTCGAAGTCTTACGCAATTTGACCTAAAAGGTCGAATTATCGTCTTTAGACTGCTCAGTTCAGTCAGTTGTTTTCCCAGCTTTTCAGAACATACTGATTTGAATCTACAGTCGCAAAATAGTTGAATAGTATGATACTCTTATTTTTCTGTAGATGTGACTAAATAAAGCAGTAAATGATAAAACAAAACAGTTCCACCACCTATAAGTTCTTATAAATAGTTATAGCAGAAAGAATTTCAGTTATCATAACATACAATCATCTTTTACTTGAAGTTTTATCAAGATTACGTGCTGCTCTTTACAGTAATATTTTGCAAACCAATGACGACTTGCTTCAGATACATAGTTGATTAGTTTCTTGAAACTTTATTTACTCACCGAGCAAAAAAAAATGTGTTCTTAACAATGCAGAGTAAAGTCGAACATGGCATATCAGGACAATTACAAAAAAATTGACTAAAGTTGAGTGTGGCAGTGAAAGAGTTAAGGGCATTGTAGCTGGGGGAAAACTTTGTGGTGTCCTCTTCCCTTGGTGCGCTAAACATGTGCTTATTTTGCTTAATGGTTAATTCAGGGTTGAGGTCAAAAAGCTTTTCATTTGGTTTGAGAACAATTCTTTTGGAGGCACAGAGAGATCTGTATGCACTCTTACTGTAGTAGTGGAACGAAGTGCAGCAGCATACGTCCAGGATGAAGTAATGGACAGCAACTTTTGAGCCTAAAGTTAATTAATGTATTGAATTGTCTTCAAATGCTGCCCTACTTTTCTCCCAATACTTTAGGGCAAGAATAGAAGTAGAATGGGTGAGAACCATTTCAACTGACGCAGTGAGGGTCCATTTCACACTCATAGACCTCATGGTCCTTGCCACCACAATGAGCACACATCAAGGAACCACAACATGATGTCTTCGAGTGACCAAACTTTTGACACTGAAAAAATTTGAGAGGTTTTGGAATGTATGCTACTTTAAATACAAGTAAAGCCTTAATAACAATCAGCGGATCAGACTAGTACTAAGTTAATGTTCAGCGACAAGTGTGTTTCGATGAGTTAGAACTGATCGAAGTTTTAAAATTTAAAGAAAATCTCCTCTGGATCCTAAATTTGTTTAGAAAATACTTAAAAGTTGTAAAATTGACATCTATATACATGTTTAACCTATGGCATTAAATGAATTTGACAATTTCCAACTACTGTTTTTTTTGGTAACAAGAAGGTGAATTTGATTAGACACTTATTCCATCAATTTGATCACATAGTTTGATCAAACACACATTCCATCAATTTGATCACATAATTTGATCAGACACTCATTCCATCAATTTGATCACATAGTTTGATCAGACACTCATTCCATCAATTTGATCACATAGTTTGATCAGACACTCATTCCATCAATTCGATCACATAATTTTATCAGACACTTATTATATCAACTTAATCACACAGTTTTATCAGACACACATTTTATCAATATGATCACATAGTTTGATCAGACACTCACTCAATCAATTGGATCATATCCTTTAATCAGACACTCATTCCATCAATTTCACCACATAGTGTGAGCAGACACTCATTACATTAATTTGATCACACAGTTTGATGAGACACACATTCCATCATTTTGATCACATAGTTTGATCAGACACTGATTCCATCAATTTGATCACATAGTCTGATCAAACACACATTCTATCAATTTGATCACATAGTTTGATCAAACACTCATTCCATCAATTTGATCACATAGTTTGATCAGACATTCATTCCATCAATTTGATCACATAGTTTGATCAGACACTCATTCCATCAATTTGATCACATAGTTTGATCAGACACTCATTCCATCAATTTGATCACATCGTTTGATCAGACACTTATTCCATCAATTTGATCACATAGTTTGATCAAACACACATTCCATCAATTTGATCACATAGTTTGATCAGATACACATTCTATCAATTTGATCACATAGTTTGATCCTTCCATCAATTAGATCATAATTATTGCCATAAACATAAAATATAACTTTTTTGCAGTCAACTATATAAGATTTAAATGACACATTTAGGTTAACCATTTACAATAATAGAAACAAGTATTCAAGTTAGTAAATAAATCGAAAGTTTTTTTCATTATTAAGCAATTATTATTATGCTGTAAAAGTTGTAGACGGAATAATTCTTGAAGAAAATAATATTGTATATAAATAAACCTTGAAATAAACTGTTCAAGTTAAGATAGTTTCAAAAATGATATATTAAAAAGTAGTTTTATATGAATAATCAATTTATCAGTAAGTTTTAATAAGGATTATTTATCTTGTCTTTAACCAAAAGTTGGAGCGACATATTAAATTTTAAGAAAATTTAAATGTCCATATCTCATAAAACTACGTAAAACATAATACAATTTATAGTTTATTTCAATTCACAAATAGGTTTGTCATATGGTATCAATAATTTCACTTCATAAAAGCCATCAGTTATATGGTGATAACACAGTCAAGTAAGGTCTGAAATTATCATTCCAGGTAGTAGAAATTAGCATTAAAAATATACTAAAATTATTCAGAGGACAGTATGTCTACATACTTGAAACACTAGATAGTGAGTATCACTACCGGTAGTGGACAAACTACAAATATCCGCTTTTATAGTTCTGTGCTTACCTAAAAAACAAGCCACCAAAATTATCTAATTTCTCAGGTTTATGCAATCGGTTTCATCTCCGGAACCTTTAGAAAGTTACAAGTCACAATTATCTATTTTTCTTTACTTTGTTTGTTTGAAGCTGAGCACAAAGCTTCACAATGTTATTCTCAGCACGGGTATCGAAACCCGATTTTAACGTTATAGGCCCATAGACTTACTGCTGTGTTTTCTTCTTTCACGTTCACCTTCCAACAATGCAAGATAAACTAAGATTACAACCTCTACCTGGACCAACATGTGTAACAGGTGTCACGATATTTCTGTATCATAATAAATGACTGCCGGTGCAAATAATTATGTTCTGAAAACAAAACACTTTCTTGTACAACGAACGAGTTTATATAATTGAACAAATAAAGTACCTAAGTAATACTGTTGGTAAAACAAATGTATCGATCTATTACAAGTAAGTACACTATTATTATTTACGTTCACTTATTATTTACCTACACTATTCTTATTGACGTATACCATTGCTATTTACGTACACCATTGTTATTTACGTATACTATTATTATTTACGTACACTATTATTATTTACATACACTATTATTATTTACATACACTTATTACTTACGTACACTTATAATTTACGTTCACTATTATTATTTACGTATACTATTATTATTTACGTAAACTATTATTATTTACGTACACTATTATTATTTACGTATATTATTATTATTTACGTACACTATTATTATTTACGTACACTTTTATTATTTACGTACACTATTATTATTTACGTATACTATTATTATTTACGTACACTATTATTCTTTACGTACACCATTGTTATTTACGTACACTGTTATTATTTACGTGAACTATTATTATTTACGTAAACTATTATTACTTACGTACAGTATAATTATTTACGCACACTATTATTATTTATGTAAACTATTGTTATTTACGTACACTATTATTACTTACGTACACTATTATTCTTTACGTACACTATTATTATATACGTTTGTATGGGTATCAATTTCATGATGTAATTTTCTTGTTCAAGGTTTTTGACAAGATAATAGTTGCTTTCATGATATTCCGATAATATCATACCTATATTCACCACAACCCTTAAAATGGAATGATTATTATGGTATGTCTTTGTCGGAAGTAAAAATGCACCGGCAGTCTTTTATCAACAGTCATCTGTCAACAGTCAAATGAACGATAGTAGAATTTAGTAGAACTTAAAGCAAGCATTGACTGCTATAAAAATGACCTAACGGTTAGCGTATTACACTACAAGCATTTTGTCCATTATTTCATTAGAGTAACCCAAGCGTTGGCAGCGAGTTCTGCTCATTGTATGTTTTCCCTAATTTGGAAATGATCGACCAGAATTAAAGCATATAACTTTACGTAGTTTTGAGAGAATTTTCGAAATATACGCTTTACGAAGTTGAAACGAAGTGTATGAGTGTACAGATTAGGTTGATGAATAGTACGCTACGGGTGTCCTTATGACAGTTACTTTTCTGAGGAAATTTGCTTTTCAGAACACGTTAAGTAAAAGTCTTTGGATACTCCTGGATACTCACGCCTAATCCCTACGTATTCTGCTTGAATAGGTAAATTATGCCCCCTTTTTACTTTCTGTAAGTATCGCTGTAATTTTAAGAAATGTTACATCACTCTAAATAATGTCTTGTTTTCTCTACGTGTGTGATTTTGTAACCCGTTATTTTGTCAGGTTTTTGTTACTCAGAGTTTTTGACACTTGTTTCCATTTTATTGAGCTTTGAAAGCACGTGCAATGGGTGAGGAATACTAAACTGGGTCAAGGTTATTTCGCTTGTTTGAATTATAATATCACAAAAGACACGTCTGCTTCTAAATTTTGTAACAATAGCAGTAAGACATCATATCTTAATTGTTAAGGTATATTAAATTTCACTTAAAGTTCTTTATATGTCCATGTCCTTGTTGTTTACGGGTCCACAATAGCATCTGGATAACACACACAATAAGATAAACATCAAATTGTCAGTTTATGTCACTGATATCCCTAGTTCACCTAGAACAATAATGACTCAACTCCTTACTCAGTTCGTGAACCACCGCCCATAATGATAGGTTTCAAATAAAATGGATAATTTGAGAGGATGAAAGCTATAATAATACATTAAGGTTCCCAATGTGAATCATTAGTATCAATAATGTATTAGTGTGAACTTTAACCAATGACCTATGTTTGAGTAAAATTTATTATAGATTCGGTTTTTATGGAAGCTATTTCTTGTGGAAAACTGAACTGAATGGAACTTTGTGCTAGAAAGTGTACTTTCAGGATAATAAGAGAAAAAGTGTAATATATTGGAGTTGCTGAACCATATTCAAAAACCATCTTAAAAGGTTCTATTAGTGTTTCAGAATGAGCCTTAGTTTGTAACGCGGGCCTAACGAGTGATTCTTCCGCTTCGATTCAGCCGAGAGGGTCGACAGTCACTTGAAGTCGTCAATGTTTGAATACTGTCTGCTATATTTTGACTTGTAGGATAGTGTAATACGAATAAAGCTAAGCAGAATTTCTGTATATAGAAGTTTTATTTTAATTTTATGTAAACTGTCCTACTAGCTTGAGGCAGGTGTTTATTTTATTATATGCAGAGGTTTATATATTATGTCCTAGAGGACATAAGCTACTAGAGGACTATCTGCGCTAGCCGTCCCTAATTTAGCAGTGTAAGACTAGAGGGAAGGCAGCTAGTCATCGCCACCCACCGCCAACTCTTGGGCTACTCTTTTACCAACGAATAGTGGGATTGACCGTAACATTATAACGCCCCCCACGGTTGAAAGGGCGAGCATGTTTAATGCGACCGGGATTCGAACCCGCGACCCTCGGATTACGAGTCGAACGCCTTAACACACTTGTGAAATATTTACTAGTAGCGATTACATTTTTCATTTTATATTTGTTACTTGTATACTTCCCAAAGCTGCATAGAAACTGGTAAGAAATTTAAGCAAAATCGCGAACACTTGTTTCTATAACAAGCTCTATACAATAAATGTAATTTCTCTACTTTACGTTTTTCATCGTAAATCAGCCATCTATAATTTTGTCCGGTAAATTAGAACTCAGAAGGTCGTGCTTTTAGAATTCAGCACAAAGCTATGCCCACCACAGCTATCGAAACCCGATTTTTTAGAGGTGTGAATCTGCAGGTGGCAGCTCAAAAGGAAGACAGCTAGTCAACACCACCTACCGCCAGCTCTTGAAGCTATTTTTTCTTTCTTTGGCGATTTTGGAGCCACAAGTCTCAGGCACGTTAACAGTGCACAGAACCCTAGTATATTTGAATGCTGCTATGTGGATAGATTTATAGTTACAATTACCAGTTTGAACCATACACATTAACTACTTTAAAATATCGTTATTATGAAAGAATTTTGTAAACATTTAAAACTATAAACTCGTTTAGAAAAAAAGACACAGAAGAGAGAAAAATCGGTTACCACTCAAGAAAATAATAGATAAAACAATAAAATAATAAAAAATTTTAATTATTAGGCGAATATTTCTATAACCCGAGTAAAGCAGTCACCATTCAAATAGTGTTAAAGAAATGTCTTGATATTTATATATTTTCTATACATTCTATGTAGTGTAAAATTATCTTTAGCAAAGAGCATAAAATAGACAAGTTTAATCCTGAACTTCAGAAATTTAACTAAACCATAAACTTTCATGGTAACTAAAGCTATACGACACAGAATACGATCTTGTTGTAGAATGAGTTAACAATCTGCAGGTTATTTCAAGTACGTAAGCTTACCTTAGCCCCACTAGGGGGGACAAAGTGGTGAGTAAGTGATGAAAATTATATATACTGAAACTATCGATTAAATTGTAAGAAAGTTTATTAGATGTGAAACCATTACAACAAGCTACTTAACCATACTTTATACAGAAATTAATATTGATTCCATAGTAGTAAATGTGACCCAATTTTACACATCAGACTTAGACAACAGATCACTGAATTTTATAATGGTATATTCACAATTTATTTTTCCATAAATACACATTGTAGTTACAAACACATTTGATTAGCACCATTACTATCTATTGTTTAGTTTCACAGGTACGGTAATAATATAATGACTGTAGCTACGTTTCCACATTACATATATATAAGGGACTATCGAGCAAAGAGTTATTGGTTTGTGTCCCGTTATCGAAGCATCGTATTTTGAAGCTATGGATGTGTTATAGGAGTAACAATTAAATTTCATTATTCGATTAGATAAATCCAAGAGTTTCCAGCGGTTGCTGGTTTTTGTTGTTGTTGTGTTTTTGAATCTAACAACTCAAAATTGAAAGCACAGATGTCTCTCGTGTAGTTTTCACATATATCCAAAAGAGACAAACAAAATGTATGTTTGTGTATTATTAGTAGTGCTAGTTGCCACCTGGCTATAGTTGGTAAGCCAATACTTAAACAATGATAATTTGTAGTACACGCTCTGCCAGATCGAGGTCAAAGTGAATATGATAATAACAAATTAAGTAATAGACGTATGAGACGTAGACGTAACAGTGACAAGAAATAAATATCAAAATATAAATAATAAAGTTATTACGGTTCGAGTTTGTTTTACTGCCATACAAATTTGACGTAAAACAGAACTAAAACGACAAATGCATTATTGGAGAAAGACCTCATAAAGAAACATAAGTCTTTTTAAGAATGAAAGTTTGAAATTGTGTTACAAAAGGTTGTGATATAGTTTATATCGTTCTACAAAGAATGATCAGATAGTGGAATACTTGGAAGTATTGAAAAAAGAAACGTGTAGCAACATTCAGTTTGTTACAATTGATGCGTTAGACCGTAAGTCAACAAGTTCAATTCAAGTGTCATGAAAGTCTCTGAGATAAAGAGAACGTTAATCTAAAATCATTTAGAAAAGCTTAAAGATAACCTGAACATTGTGTGGCCTTTCTTTATCAGAAGTGACGATACATTTCAAACATCAATAAAGATCTTTTTCCTATTCATCTATACACGTGCCGCTTCACTTATGGTCGAATAGCTCAACCATAGTTTCTTCACTAGCAAGAGAGAAACGAGAAATAAAATATTCGGGAGTTGCTCCAAAGAAACAAATAAGTAGTTTTTTATTACATTGTTAGTCCTTAACAAACAAATACATCTACTGGCATAGTTTCACCGTCGCCACAGAAACTTAACACCATAAGCACAATTGGTAAGTTATACTGGCAATGGTATGTTAATATTTTTCATCATCTACCTGCGATATAGTGACGAAAAATATTGGACAGTCAATGACAATGTAACACCTTATGTGATTGCTAAGAAAATCATCTTATTCTAATGCGCATGTGTAAAAAATCATGAACTGGTAAAACCGATTGTCTTGTTTCTTCATCTGCAGATATGCCAGCTATGCTGTCCAGTCCTGTCCAACACAAAACAATATCAACGGACAGATATGGCTCATTACGGAGATATTGCAGTGTTTATTAATTAAGGTTTTGTTATTGGTTAGACGTGGTTACAGTTGTGGCATGTTCCACACTCTTTCTGCCTGCGAATGTCAATGTATGTTCTTCTTAGAATGAGTATTTTATGAATAGGTTTTGATATAATGAATGATGACAATATGTTTACATTGTAACAACTATAACACATTTTGGTGACAATGCCCTCGGGCCTGGCATGGCCTAGATGTTAAGGCGTGCACTTCGTAATCTGAGGGTCGCCGGTTCGCGCCCAAGTCGCGCCAAAACATGCTCGCCCTCCCAGCCGTGGGGGCGTTATAATGTGAACGTCAATCCCACTTTTCGTTAGTAAAAGAGTAGCCTGAGAGTAGGCGGTGGGTGGTGATGACTAGCTGCCTTCCCTCTAGTCTGACACAGCTAAATTCGGGACGGCTAGCACAGATAGCCCTCGAATAGCTTTGTGCGAAATTCCAAGACAAAACAAGACTCGTTCTGGCTAATCTAAGTTCATTTGTATCGCGAACTAAAACTTCCCATTAACTAAGAATATAAGTTTAGATGATTTCGCAAGATTGAATTCCATGGTGAAAGTCATATAATGGTTGCAGGTTAAGATATATTACATGGATGTGAACTGATGAATCTCTTATTTATTGTTGCATGTTGTCTTCTGAGAAACAATACCATGACAGGGTGTTCTAAAAGAAGCCCTTACCACAAACAGTGGGATATGATGAAGACACTAAAAGCTGTTTTAATTCTGCTAGAAAACTGCCAGGTGCATAAAGTGTCAGCTGTGCACATGGGATTTGGAAATCGTAAAAAAAACAGGGTAATAAATGAATGAGACTTTCTGTTGTCTCATCAAACCGTAACTTTCCTGAATCAATACAAATAGGCTATGGAGGAATTATGGAGTTTATTGGTTAATGATAACAAGAAATATGACACTCACAGTCTGGCTGAAGATGGCGCTGATTTATTCAAAAATGGCTCCTGTTTAGTAGACTTGATCGATTATGATCAACGCATGCGTGATCAATAATAACTACCTGAGAAAATGAATTAGTCGCCTATTTAGCTAATGTTTCACTTAGGTAAAAAGTATATACTGAACATTTCTAGCGGATAACAACGAAAAATGTTTAGAAGTTAGTGTTAACCATTGTGAGCTGTAAAGTGCAATGGTAGAGTCATTGTGGATCATTATGAAGTGTAAATACCAGCAATGTACTTTTCAGACATGAAGTTATTGTTGAGTGAGTTGAGGTGTGAATGTCAGTTGATGAAACTGTTACAGATTGTTTGTTTCTTTTTTCTTATTCTTACCTTATATTTATTTTTCAATTCATTATTTTCTTCTTTACTTTGGAAATCAGTCACCTTCCCATAACTTCCTGCAGGCAGTGAAGGGTGATATGGATGTGGGACGTTGTGGGCTTCAGCACCCACATCTTGCTCTCCCAATTTCTATTTTCTATTTCTATATCTATTGCTATTCCTTTATTTTCTTTCTTTATGTGAGACTGGCTAATGGAGGTTAAGACGGTGTATCCCCACCATAGTGTGGGCCCTACCTCTTCAGTCACCTCCAAAACCTAGGGTACATTTTATATCCCACATCATAGCTTGTATCCTGGGATCTTTTCATTTAGTTCAGCGTTTTTTATTTTGTTTGTTATTTTTTAATTTTATTTTTGTTTTCGGCTTGTTTTTAGGCTAAAACAAACTAATATAATTAGTCAAAGATTTGGATTTGCTGTTTTCAATGCAATCATTCCTTGTAATTTTGTTTACTTAACTTTATCAATATTAATTTTCTCCACATTGCACCAAACTAGCGTTACTAGCAAATGATGGGAATCATGCAAAATAAATTGTTAAGGTATTCACAATGCTTTTCATAAAGAAGATATGATTACTAAAAATGTTCACATAATCAGGATAAAATATCGTTAACTTCACAAACATAAACATATATTAATAAATTAAAGTGTTTTAACTTATATATATATTGCCTTTTTTCTGTTTTTCGAGGTGATAAAACTGTCCATAATCCTTTGCTATATTTTTTTTTTATTTTGTCCCTCTGGTGGGACGGCTTCAATCTTACTGACTTTCAACGCTAAAATCCAGGGTTCAATTCCCGGTGGTAGATACAACAGATAGCCTAAATTGGCTTTGCTCTAAACATTACCAAGCAAACAAAACTTCCACACAAAGGTAAAACGTTATTTCTGTCAGAATACCGTAAATAATTTGATGATTTAATGTACACGTCACACTGTCAGTCAAGATAATATGATTATATAATGTTGAATATCATATCATTCTATTACATTACTGCAACCATGGGCATATTATTCTGAAATAAAGTTATATCTTCTTTTATCTTAGCAATCACATGAGACAGGTTAGGTCTCATAATGCTTTCGATTACATTTCTCTAATATAATTTAGAAATACCAGTAAAACCTTCTTATATTATTTCTTTCATTCGCACCTTGGGAATCTCTTACCAGAATTAATTTGTTCTAAGACGATTCTTAATGTAATACACCTATTTCATTGCAATGATAACTTGTGAAACTGCACGGTGAATTTCGAATTGGATAGAAATTCTTTAACATTATGGATTCGTGCCTACTGGTTGTGTGGAAATCCTAAAGGATAACATCTTAAGCCTTATAAATCTGTTCATAATCCAGTGTTGTAACCACATTCTACACTCCATCACCGAGCACTATGTATTAACTTCATTCTACACTCTCTTATCTAGTATTGTGTATTAACTTCATTCTACACTCTCTTATCTAGTATTGTGTACTGAGTTCATTCTACACTCTCTTATCTAGTATTGTGTACATTCTTTAGTACCATATATATCTCTTATATCTCTTGTATTGTGTATTAACTTCATGCTATACATCCCTTTACCTAGTATTGTGTATTAACTTCGTTCTACACATCACTTTACCTAGTATTGTGTATTAACTTCATTCTATACATCTCTATACCTAGTATTGTGTATTAACCTCGTTCTATACATCTCTTTACCTGGCATTGTGAATGAACTTCGTTCTATACATCTCTTTACCTTGTATTGTGTATTAACTTCATGCTATACATCTCTTTACCTATTATTGTGTATTAACTTCGTTCTATACATCACTTTACCTAGTATTGTGTATTAACTTCATTCTATACATCTCTTTACCTAGTATTGTGTATTAACTTTGTTCTATACATCTGTTTACCTTGTATTGTGCATTTGCTTGCTTGAAACAAGACGTTGTAGATATTGTCCAAGAATAATGAAGTCATGATGTGCACATGGTTTTTCAAACAATACGTTTTTAAAGGTCCTGTTACTTAGGACTTTCATGCTATGTTTTAAACAATATCACAAAGAATCGTGTATTTGTACTACTGAACAGTTCCCGGATGATAACACGTGAATATGTATAGGTAACATAGCTTAATCACAACATAACTCCCTATAGCGTAACTACATTTAACAGAATATTTACAATTCACATTAGATTTCACAAAACTTGAACTATAGATATATGGCTATAATTTAGAATAAAATGAAATATATTTTGTGATTGTAATTCTTAAACCAATTGATGAATCGTCTCTAGAAACAAACATCAATGATTTACTGTAACCAATGTAAATATTCAGTTAAGGTCTGCGAACATTTTATCATTTTGTTTCTCTTGCGTGTTACGAGAGGATATAAACTCAAGGAATATTGTACACTATGTTTAAACAGTTTCTGTCTACTTATTAGAGACCAATCGATCGATTTAGATATTACACATGGAACAGCGAAATGTCTAAACTGATATACGAGGTTCGATTCTCCGCATATAGCCCAACGTAGTTTTCTCTGAAAAATCAACATGAGTTACGGTTGAATGGTTTTTATAACTCTAATTATAATGAAACATTTTAAATCGAATATTCCACAACTGAAATAAAACGTATCTAAAATATATATTCACTAAATCTTGTTTATTGTTATATTTTATCTGTTTCAGCGACATCTCAGAAAGTGTCCTTAACAATTAGTGTTAAATTTCATAATTAAATCGATTGAGAATGTTAACAAATTAAACTTTACTGGATGTTCAAGATTTGTGCACTCGTACTACTGACTTTTATACCAGTTTTACCATCATGTATTTCATTTCTTCATCATGTGCCACTGTATCTGTCTCAAACTTTAAACAGTATATTTTATACCAGTTTTATCATCATGTATTTCATTTCTTCATCATGTGCCACTATATCTGTCTCAAACTTTAAACAATATATTTTATACCAGTTTTACCATCATGTATTTCATTTCTTCATCATGTGCCACTATATCTGTCTCAAACTTTAAAAAATATATTTTATACCAGTTTTACCATCATGTATTTCATTTCTTCATCATGTGCCACTATATCTGTCTCAAACTTTAAACAATATATTTTATACCAGTTTTACCATCATGTATTTCATTTCTTCATCATGTGCCACTATATCTGTCTCAAACTTTAAAAAATATATTTTATACCAGTTTTATCATCATGTATTTCATTTCTTCATCATGTGTCACTATACCTGTCTCAAACTTTAAAAAATATATTTTATACCAGTTTTATCATCATGTATTTCATTTCTTCATCATGTGTCACTATACCCGTCTCAATCTTTAAACAATATATTTTATACCAGTTTTATCATGTATTTCATTTCTTCATTATGTGTTACTATGCCTGTCTCAAACTTTAAACAATATATTTTATACCAGTTTTATCATCATGTATTTCATTTCTTCTTCATGTGTCACGAAACCTGTCTCAAACTTTAAACAGTATATTTTATACCAGTTTTACCATCATGTATTTCATTTCTACATCATGTGTCACTTCACCTCTTTCAAACTTTAAACAATATATTTTATACCAGTTTCATCATCATGTATTTCATTTCTTCATCATGTGTCACTCTACCTGTCTCAAACTTTAAACAGTATATTTTATACCAGTTTTATCATCATGTATTTCATTTCTTCATCATGTGTCACTATATCTTAATGATTATCTTTGCATCCAAACATCTTATATCTGTCAAGGTTTAGTGTATCTACTCTTTCTCTGTGTATCGTCTTCAAGATTTTTCCGTTAATTTCCATGTTCTGTATTTTGAAAAATAGTTTGTTTTTTTTTTCTGCCGGTAATATCAAATGGTGGCTAACAGTAACAACTTGTTTTACTAGGCATTAGAAACAAACATATTATTCCTTGTTTCATATATAATCTACATGATTGTTCTTTAATGTTATATGATTGTTTGTAATGTTCTCTTATTTTTAAAGCTATATTCGTAGAATTTCACCCCTCAGTAAAACTGCAGAATGTCTACGGACTTATAGCGCTAGAAACCGAATTTCGATATCCGTAGTGAACAGGTTGCAGAAAGCTTTATCTCAAACAAAGAAAGAAAGAAAGCTTAATTTTTCACCCATTATACGTCTTTCACTTACATCCAATATGTTCACTACATTATTGATATATGTGATTTTAAATTTACATCCAATGTATTCACTACGTTATTTATTTATAATATTTTAAACATACATTCAATGTATTCACTACGTTATTTATATATAATATTTTAAACTTACATCCAATATGTTCACAACGTTATTTATTTATAATATTTTAAACTTACATCCAATGTATTCACTACGTTATTTATATATAATATTTTGTACTTACATCCAACGAGTTCACTGAGGCTATTTATATATTATATTTTACACTTTTATGTTCCTTGCGTCCAATGTGTTCTCTAAGGCTGTTTATTTATATTATTTTGGACTTACATCCAATGAGTTCACTAATGCTATTTATATATTATATTTTACACTAATATCAAATATGTTCACTAGGGCTATTTATTTATATTATTTTAGACTTACATCCAATGTGTTCACTAAGGCTATTTATTTATATTATTTTAGACTTACATCCAATGTTCACTAATGTTTTATATATTATATTTTACACTAAGGCTATGTTCACTTTATTTATATTATTTTAGACTTACATCCAATGTGTTCACAATTTATTTATATTATTTTAGACTTACATCCAATGTGTTCACTAAGGCTATTTATTTATGTTATTTTAAACTTACATCCAATGTATTCACTACGTTATTTATGTATAATATTTTGGACTTACATCCAACGAGTTCACTAAGGCTATTTATATATAATATTTTACACTAACATCCAATATGTTCACTTGGGCTATTTATTTATATTATTTTAGACTTACATCCATACCAGCATCGTGTAGCATTGCACGAAATTCCAAACAAACCAAAAGTCCTTAGATGGCCATTTTTTGATAAATCCTATAATATATCGTAACATTTCAAAACAAAACATTAAACTTTCTATCCTTTCGTAGTAGTATAACAAGAGGTGAACATTGCTTAAAATTCTTGTTGGTTTTCTATAGATAGAAATAACAGTTCTTGTTTTGCTTTAGCTATAAACATGTCTAAATATAGCGACAAGGTACTGGTTCACTTTTAAAGTTAATATAATACTATGCTTTACTGATCTGTTGAAAAGACATAAAAATTATTTCTGAATTCCAGTTGAATAAAATACATGAACGTGTCCAAACTTGTTTCACATAAACATCTAGTTACATAGTAGAGACTTTAACTTCAGCCCCTCACTCGCTAGTACAACGGTAAGTCTACGGATTTACAACGCTTAAATCAGGAGTTCAATTCCTCTCAGATGGCTTAATAGATATCTCGATGTGACTTTCTTAAAAGAAAACAGATATCCCGATGTGACTTTCTTAAAAGAAAACAGATATCCCGATGTGGCTTTGTTAAAACAAAACAGATATCCTGATGTGACTTTGTTAAAAGAAAACAGATATCCCGATGTGGCTTTGTTAAAACAAAATAGATATCCTAATGTGACTTTGTTAAAACAAAACAGGTATCTCGATGTGGCTTTGTTAAAACAAAACAGATATCCCGATGTGACTTTGTTAAAACAAAACAGATATCCTGATGTGACTTTGTTAAAAGAAAACAGATATCCCGATGTGACTTTGTTAAAACAAAACAGGTATCCTGATGTGGCTTTGTTAAAACAAAACAGGTATCTCGATGTGGCTTTGTTAAAACAAAACAGATATCCCGATGTGACTTTGTTAAAACAAAACAGATATCCTGATGTGACTTTGTTAAAAGAAAACAGATATCCCGATGTGGCTTTGTTAAAACAAAACAGATATCCTGATGTGACTTTGTTAAAACAAAACAGATATCCCGATGTGACTTTGTTAAAACAAAACAGATATCCTGATGTGGCTTTGTTAAAACAAAACAGGTATCCTGATGTGACTCTGTTAAAACAAAACAGATATCCCGATGTGACTTTGTTAAAACAAAACAGATATCCCAATGTGACTTTGTTAAAACAAAACAGATATCCCGATGTGGCTTTGTTAAAACAAAACAGATATCCTGATGTGGCTTTGTTAAAACAAAACAGGTATCCTGATGTGGCTTTGTTAAAACAAAACAGATATCCTGATGTGACTTTGTTAAAACAAAACAGATATCCTGATGTGACTTTGTTAAAAGAAAACTGATATCCCGATGTGGCTTTGTTAAAACAAAATAGATATCCTGATGTGACTTTGTTAAAACAAAACAGGTATCTCGATGTGGCTTTGTTAAAACAAAACAGATATCCGGATGTGACTTTGTTAAAACAAAACAGATATCCTGATGTGACTTTGTTAAAAGAAAACAGATATCCCGATGTGACTTTGTTAAAACAAAACAGGTATCCTGATGTGGCTTTGTTAAAACAAAACAGGTATCTCGATGTGGCTTTGTTAAAACAAAACAGATATCCCGATGTGACTTTGTTAAAACAAAACAGATATCCTGATGTGACTTTGTTAAAAGAAAACAGATATCCCGATGTGGCTTTGTTAAAACAAAACAGATATCCCGATGTGGCTTTGTTAAAACAAAACAGATATCCCGATGTGACTTTGTTAAAACAAAACAGATATCCCGATGTGACTTTGTTAAAACAAAACAGATATCCCGATGTGGCTTTGTTAAAACAAAACAGGTATCCCGATGTGACTTTATTAAAACAAAACAGATATCCCGATGTGACTTTGTTAAAACAAAACAGATATCCCAATGTGACTTTGTTAAAACAAAACAGATATCCCGATGTGGCTTTGTTAAAACAAAACAGGTATCCTGATGTGATTCTCTTAAAACAAAACAAATATCCCGATGTGGCTTTGTTAAAAGAAAACAGATATCCAGATGTGGCTTTGTTAAAACAAAACAAATATCCTGATGTGACTCTGTTAAAAGAAAACTGATATCCCGATGTGGCTTTGTTAAAACAAAATAGATATCCTAATGTGACTTTGTTAAAACAAAACAGGTATCTCGATGTGGCTTTGTTAAAACAAAACAGATATCCGGATGTGACTTTGTTAAAACAAAACAGATATCCTGATGTGACTTTGTTAAAAGAAAACAGATATCCCGATGTGACTTTGTTAAAACAAAACAGGTATCCTGATGTGGCTTTGTTAAAACAAAACAGGTATCTCGATGTGGCTTTGTTAAAACAAAACAGATATCCCGATGTGACTTTGTTAAAACAAAACAGATATCCTGATGTGACTTTGTTAAAACAAAACAGATATCCTGATGTGGCTTTGTTAAAACAAAACAGATATCCCGATGTGGCTTTGTTAAAACAAAACAGATATCCCGATGTGACTTTGTTAAAACAAAACAGATATCCCGATGTGGCTTTGTTAAAACAAAACAGGTATCCTGATGTGACTTTGTTAAAACAAAACAGATATCCCGATGTGACTTTGTTAAAACAAAACAGATATCCCAATGTGACTTTGTTAAAACAAAACAGATATCCCGATGTGGCTTTGTTAAAACAAAACACACACACTTTAACTTCACATTATTACTTAGTCTTGACTTTATTGTAATTTGTTCTTTTGTATTCTGCCTCCATTTTATCAGTTTCAATAACTAATTATTTTCATCCGTTACTTTTAAAAAAATATGTTCATAACTTCTTCTTGTAGCCGTGGCTACACTAAGTGTGACAGTCATATACATCAACAGATCACTCAAGAGTAGCCAAAGAGTTGACGACGAGTTCTGTTAGCTTACTGCCTTTTTAATGTTCTTTAATGTTCTGAGCGAAATGAACTTTCTGAAAAGACAAGGGTTGTAATAAACAATGATTTTGTTTTTCATTGAGGTTCAACTTTATTTATAATTTATCAATAGTATATATGTATGTAAAACATTTAATAGATTCTGATATGTTTCCCACCGTCAGCCTTAGTTGTTATGTTATCACACTTGTTTACTTCACATATTGTTCATGTTTTGTATTGTTTCTTTGTGTACTTCCTCAAGTTATTATGAATGAATTATTCTAAAAATAACACGTATTTTGTATAGACACATGTACTTACCACATTTAACCATCAATATTAGTTAATCCATCATATATCAGTATAATAGAGTTTGAGTAAAATGGTTGAGATACTTTTTAACTTACGGACGATCACAACATGTACGGTGTGAAGGTCTGTTAACTGTGTTAATATTTGGTGACATAACGGAAAGACAAATACTCTAAATTAATTTACTGAATTCATGCTATCGTAACTTAAAAAATTCTAGCTTTTATCGGTCCGTGTTATTGGAGAAGATATGTGTGAACTTGCACAATTCTGGATACGGAAAACACCAGCTTACGATATTATAAGTGGCAGACACTGTTCGGGTGTCAAAAGCACAAAAACTATTATTGTCACAAATGAGGCCGGACTTCCCTTTTATGTTGTCGTTCTTTCGTGTTTCATCCCTCTGGAAAATGACCAAAATGGACATCAAAAACGAGATCTATATGCAATAGCCTGCGATTTTATCGTCTGGCGAGCCTAGATCATAAACCCGGAAAGCAGCTAGTTGGCTCGGAACACGAACTGAAGCTACTCACAATCCAAATGTACCAGCAGAAGCTAATACCATCAACCGACAAACCGAATTCACTCTACTATGAAACCATGAATCCCGTGTCATAATATTTCTCTGTTGTTTGTGTTTAAATAATTCTTGTTTATATTGTTCAGTTGGTGATGAAATTACTCGGCGAATTTTTGCTTTGCAAGTCGAACAAAATGTGTAATTAAACAACGTAACATATGAAATGTTCCTGTCAGCTCTAGTCATTCTATTTTAGTTTACAATTTTAGATAAAATCTATGTATATATTGTATTTCTACTGTAAAAACTCAAATAAAAAATAAAATGTTTACAGTGTTTTACGTCTATTTTTATCGGAAATGTTGAGTTGTTTTAATAGCTGAACTTAGTTTAACTGACACATAAGGTCAGTCGAACTAAATCTAAGAATACGTAATGCGTATATAAAAATAAAACAATAAAAGTTCTTTTTCTTTGTCCCTAAAATTAGTTTTTTTTTCAACATCAAACATATAATTCTGGAACATCTTTGTTTTTAAGTTTTCAGAAAAAAACCTAGTGAGTAACACAGTATAACATATTTTTAATATCTGTTTTATCAGATATTATGTTAACGTAAATAAACTTCTTCAAACAACGTGATTTATTGAACCTAACGGCCCGGCATGGTCAAACGTGTTAAAGCGTTCGACTCGTAGTCCGAGGGTCGCGGGCTCGAATCCCGGTCTCATCAAACGTGCTCGCCCTTTCAGCCGTGGGGTCGTTATAATGTGACGGTCAATACCACTATTCGTTGGTAAAAAGTATCCTAAGAGTTGGAGGTGGGTGGTGATTACTAGCTGCCTTCCCTCTAGTCTTACACTGCTAAATTAGGGACGGCTAGCGCAGATAGCCCTCGAGTAGCTCTGTGCGAAATTCAAAAACAACAAAAAAACAATTGAACTTAACATTACCTTCACCAGTCTTTAGAAGAATTCTGTAACTTCTGAGTCATTACACTTAAAAGCAAGTCGAAAAACTGTTGATCAAACAACAACTTGAAACATTGTTTACTTTAGAATTAAATCTGGTAACTTCGGTCATTAGGTTCATAAAACCAACATTACATGTAAACAATCAGGCATGTGTCTAAGCTTCTGAGAAATGTACAGTCAAAGGAAATCTTTGTGGCTGACGTTTGTACTTGTGAAACAGAAAAGCATGGAAGCTGTAAGTTTTTATGTTTGTGCATAGCACGTGTAATTGTTTAAATGTCTGTTAAAATTAACTTACTTTCCTTCCAACACTGATAGCATTAAAATATTAATATTCTTAGGTTTTCATATTTAGATAAAAATACATATCTAACTGAACTTTTGTATCATGCATTTATTCATATTTTTTTACTTTATGATATTCTGTATCCTAACACGATAAAAAAAGACAATTTTTTTCAAACTAGATAGGATGGAAACTTTTAATCTAATTAAGAAAGATGTATCATTTGTAACAACAAATAAAAACTAGTTTATCATTTATTGTAAGAAAAGAGCGATTTTAGTGTTAATTATTAACAGTAAGAAACGAAAGGATAAGAAGCCCATTCCCTTTTAGTCCTTCATATTTTGTTCCTGTAATCTGCCTTCAGTGATTCAATCGTATAAAAGGGATCAGGCTTTTATCCATTTTCTTTAGTGTCTCACTCATTGTTTTTCTGGTCTGTCTTCAGTAGTCCTATATGTCTGTGGACTCAAACCGATAATAAAACGGTTTCGTAATGACAAGAAACCCACTTGCAGTTAAAATATACGAAAGTCTAAACGTTCTTCACCGCTTTATTTTGGTAAAAGTGTTATCACCATACCAGCCGTCCTAAAACTGGTTTTCGATACCCGTGATGGGCAGAGCATAAGCAAACAGTAATCTTATCATGTAAAAGTAATATGTTGTGAAACATTTCAATACACATCCTGAAGAAAATGACGTTAGATAAGTAAATATTTATTTTTTCTTACCGAATACATTCAAAGTAAACTTTTAGATTTTCTTTTATCCTTCTTTGAGGTTAATTAAGCAGAAATCACAAACTCAGAGTTAATGTTTTCAGAATCTAAATGTAAATAATAACACATGATATTGTTTATTCTCTAAGTGTTGGGATGTAAGCGTCTTTTCTAATCTAGCAATGTGTGAATTCAATGAAACACACTCTTCGTAAAAGATGTAATATTAAAAGTACGTTAGGCCTAACACAACGGCTCACGACCAATATATTTAATTAAATTCATGTTTTGCTGGCTTAGAAAAAGCGTTCAAAATTAAGCTGTCCTATATAGATAATATAATAAATATAAAATTAGATAATTATGCTGTCCTTATAACTGACTTAGAATTAAATAATTAAAATCTCCAAAGTTGTTGAAATACAACGAGGTTAGTTAATCAGTGATGTCGAGAAACCCACTTGTTGAGAAATTTATATGCACAAACGGCTCGTTTAGGTTGAGAAAATATTTTACATAGAAGAGCGAACAACGTTTCGACCTTCTTCGGTCATCGTCAGGTTCGCTCTGCTATGTAAAATATTTTCTCAACCCAAACAAGAGGTTAGTTAATCATATTTCTTGATTAAATTATCTACAACGTTGTTTAAAAACATTTATGTAAATTATTTCACGAATAAATAATCTTTTCAAAGTGTATCTTTATTGAAAGGTTTTAAATAATTCGTGTTTACTTTAAAATCTAATAAAAAACACCTTAAGTGGGAAAAAAGTGTGGCTAAAAATGGATTGAGCGTGCGAATTAAAGATATCAAATCAAATTTGGAGGCCAAACTTGTAGCTACATTTATGCCTTTGGTAATAATTTTACAGCTGGTATTCATTCATTAGTCAGTTTGGCCGCGTGTTATATTTTATGTATTTTGTTTTACTCACCATCACGCCCAAAGCTGAACGAAAATCGCAGAATGGCTGACTAATGAATGTATATTGGCTGTAAAATTGTTACTAATGTTTATTACAAGTTAATCCGCCATTGGTGACTCATTAGTTACTGACTGTAACATGCACTTGCATGGGACTTGTGGGACAGTTTAGTGTCAACTTGAATGTCTGGTCAGTTAACTATTTATTGCACAATAAAACTTCTAGATAATTATTTGCTATGCTATTATGCATGAAACCTACTTAACTACTTGTAAGTGTTCAAGAAATGTAACACTTTCCTTTACCTCAGAGCAAAATATAACCCTGGAATTAATAAAGTTGATAACCATAAACCAAAACTTGTTCTTGTTAATAAAGTACCAAAACAGATGTGGAGAAACTGTAAGAGGCTTATAAATAATAGAAAAGCATTAGTATCAAAGTTGAATGTAGCTACCAAATGCTGGGTTTCACAACTTTACAGTGTGATGAAGTTTGCAAGGAAGGGAGTTTAAAAGAAGGAAAATCTCAGGTTTCAGACAATATATTTATGATTTTGTAAACTTCAAAAAATTGAGAATCTTAGGAATCTATAGATTTATTACTCAGTTTTATACACTGAATAACTGTATACACATATGCTGAAAACACTGCACAACAAAGTGTTTGCTTCTTGAACACTGTTGGGTGTTCCTTGTAGATTTTGGATGCTGATCACAAAATCACATCCAAATTTGCCCATCATGTACTGTTTCATCAAAATCTTCAATTTCACCAGAACATTGCTACAATGGAAAAACGATATCAGGGCAAGTGGAATCTGTCAATGCTTGCTGACTAGTGTTGAATACTCCAACGTGATGCACCAGACATTGAATACAAACAAAAATCAGGAGCAAAACACTTTTAATTATGTTGAACTTAATAGCGTATTAGAAACATAAATGCAGTTAAATACGTTATTGCCAGTAAACTGTCTATTTCTCAGAGTTCCTACGTGATGTAGCAAAACCAAAACTATATTTGTGCATTCCCACCAGGTACCTGTCACAATCAGCAAAAACTTTTCAGGAAGCAAAACTTTTCAAAAGTTGTGCAGTGAAATTTAATAGTCTATACCTAACTGTATTCACATATGCTGAAAATTTAATAGTCTACCATCTTGATGTTATTACAATGGAATAAAAATCAAATTATGGGCAAAAGTTTCAGTTTTTTGCTTACTCTTATCTGAAACAAATGGTTGTAAAAGATCAAAAGAACTTTTAATATCTCATCATATAAGATATTTTGGAGGAAAGTTTAAGGGGATATATTAAGTTTTTCAAAGCTTAATGTTATTTACCTCTTTCAGTTAACAGTTATTCTATTATTTTGACAGGTGACTTTTTCTCAAGTCCATTATCTGATTTTAGATGAAGTTGACAGAATGTTAGACATGGGTTTTGTGCCTGCTGTGAAAAAAAAATGGTGGACGATCCTTCCATGACAGTAAAATTGAAGCATCAGACTCTCATATTTAATACTACATTTTCTGAAGAAATATAGCGACAAGCAGCGGAGTTTCGTAAGCCAGATTATTTAATTTTAGCAGTTGGTGTTGTTGGCTCTGCTAATATGGATGTCAAACAGAATTTCTACCAAGTCCAGCAATATGAGAAGAGGCAGAAACTCATAGAAATATTAAACAATTCAGGTATTAGGAAAATTAGAAAATTAGGTATTAGCAATAACTTGTTATTGCTCAAATTGCTTTGAATTAATTTTTTAATATTGGAAATTATTGCAGTTTGCTACAAATGCAACAAAGAGAGACACATGAGTAGAGATTATCCAAAAGTAGTGGATCAAGACTGAATGAAGAAAAGGTAAATATAATGTTTTGAGAATTAACATTTTTCTAAAATAGAGGGATTAGTCAATGGAAAGTTGCCCATGATACATACAAATGAGTGTTACTGTGACAGATTTTGTTAGAGTTGGTAATTCTCTCTTGAAATCAAATGATTGCTTGTGCTTACTGTTTAACAATGTAAAACAAAAAAGTGAAAAGGAATTTAAATATAAAAAATGTTTGCCTCTATATCTATTGGAAAAATACTTGGTCCAAAGGGAAAATTGGCCAAAGGTTACAGGTATTAAATAATATTCATGTGAGAGAACCAGAATAAAATATAGGTTTGCAGATGTTAACTTTAACTTCTTGCACACAGATAAATGGATGAAGCTGTGATGTAAGACAGCTAACAGAAGATTAACAACAAGCAACAGATAAAATGTTTCTACTGTTGATTTTAGACTTTTTGATAAATTCTCCTAGGTGTTTATTGGTATGCTGAAAATCAGAATGCTCAGAGAGACCTATTTATACAGACAAACCAAAATCTAGATGAAGTTCCAACATAAGTTATTAGACCAGGTTACCAAAAGATTGGCATTCATATGGACAATATGGCTTTGGAGATGATGGAATTTGTGTGCTTCCAGGGTCGAGCTGATTCTCACCTAAAAATCTTGTTTGGAGGAACTGTAATGGAGTATAACAACACTTGGAGGATGATGCATCCTCCATGCTCAGTATCTACATTCAAGCACTTGTACTCAAAATTACTACATTCTTTTCCTCTGAACCAAACAGTTAACTCTTCAGTTTTGTTGTATTGTGATGTACATTTAGTTGAAATATCTTTCGGTATGATTGCTTATGTGTTTTACAACTTACTCTCTATATCTCTTCTGTAATCAAGATGAACTTTTGTGGGTACAAGTTTAAATTTTAAACATGTTAGTTTTGTGTTTCAACAGCTGAAATTATTTTGAAATGGTTAAATACCTACCCCCTCCACTCTCTCTGTCTCGGTATATGTTTTACCCTGGAGGGTCAGGTTCTACTTGACCACTTCCTCCTCCCTGTATTTATATTGGTCTTACAGTAATATAATTTAGACTGAAAATTATTTTGGTCCTTTTCAGGGCAATTTCCATGTATTTTGGTACATTTATAGTTGTTATTTTGCCATAACAGCATAATGTCAAGTTTGTTGGTGGCACTTTATTTATTTTTTTTAATTTTATTTTTTATTGTTATTATTTTTTATTAATTTATGCTATTTTTACTTATTTATTTTCATTTTTATGTTTAAAATATAAATTGACTGGGGAGAGATGTTTAGGACCAGCTTCATCACGTATGAGGTACCTATCTAGTTTGCATAGTAATTCATTTTTCATCCAGTTTTTATGAAAGTACGTTATTGTACCATGTAGGAGTCTATCTAGTATGGTTGGTGTGTTTGAGTATTTATGTATGAATTTTGATGATGTTGTTCTTGGAACTCTATCTATATGCTGTTGTAAGAAGTGTGTTTTGGATTGTTTGTAGTTTGGTTTTCATTATTTTATTGCTTACAGTTATCCATGCTGGAGCTGCACAATCTATTACTGGTCTAATATATGTTTTATAGATTTTTAGTATGTTATCTGTAGATGCTCCACTGTTTTTACCAGTTAGACTTCCAGCATAGTTAGTTCTTCACCAGACTTTATTCTTAATTTCGTTAACATGATTGATCCAAGTTAATTTAGAATCGTAAGTTAGACCTATAATTTTGCCGTTGAGGCAGTCTGAAGTAGTGTGCCATTCATATATAATTCTGGCAGTTGTTTTTTGTTTTGTCAATTTCGTAAAGACTACGAGTTGTGTTTTGCTGTGTTCATTTTATTTTTGACAGTATTCGCTTATTCTATTTAGTTGCGGTTGTATGTTAGTGGCTGCTACTATTGGTATTATAGCACTTTTCCAGACTGCCACATCATCTGCGAACTGTGATCTCATCCCCGTCGCACCAAACATGCTCGCCCTTTCAGCTGTGGGAGCGTTATAATGTGACGGTGAATCCCCCTATTCATTGGTAAAAGAGTAGTCCAAGAATTGGCAGTAGGTGGTGATGACTAGCTGTCTTCTCTCTACTTTTACACTGCTAAATTAGGGTCGGCTAGCACAGATAGTCCTCGAGTAGCTTTGTGCGAAATTCAAAAACAAACAAACAATTATTTTTATGAGTTTTAACTACTTACGTCTAAATTCAGTGATTAATTAGTACCCAGTTTATGTTTTGATTTGCTGCTTTCTTGTTTTCTTAAAAATACAGGCCATCAGTGTGCGTATGTGTTTTCTTACAGTAAAGCCACATCGGACTATCTGCTGAGTTCATCGAGGGGAATCGAACCCATGATTTTAACGTTGTAAATCCGTAGACTTACCGCTGTACCAGTGGGAGACATTGGTTATGATAAAAGAAAATTAATTACCTAAACCTCATGTTCTATGCCTTTAGGGGCGGTTTGTTTGTTTTTGAATTTCGCACAAAGCTACTTAATGGGTATCTGCACTAGTCGTCCCTAATTTAGCAGTGTAAGACTAGAGGGAAGGCAGCTAGTCATCACCGCCAACTTTTAGCTACTCTTTACTAACGAATACTTGGATTGACCGTCATAATATAGCGTCCCCACGACTGAAAGGGCAAGCATGTTTGGTGCGACGGGGAAGCGAACCCACGACCTTCAGATTACGAGTCGCATGCGTTAACCCACCTGCCCGTGCCGGGCCCTATAGGGACGGAATGTATGTTGTTTACTTGATTTAAATTTTATTTTGTAGACTGTATTACTCATCATTAATTTAGGTGTTTGAACAGGTTGTTTTAAATGTTTCACTTGTGAATTTCTTTCACGAAACGCGAATTTCAGTGAAGCTAGAAAAAAATTGATGAAAAGGTCTACTTTGTTTTATTACTCTAACAACATACCAGTTTCTATCATTAACGTTTCAGCACTAAACGTTTAGTCAAACTTCACAATCGGTTAATGCTATTTTATTTTATTTGTCCACACCCTCTACACCCTCTCACATACAATAATAATAAAGGTGTGATTTTAACTTGATATAAGTTAAGTTCAAAGCTACACAATGGGCTATCTACGCACTGCCCACCACGAGTTTCTAGCGTTGTAAGTCCGCAGACATTCTGTTGTGCCACCAGGAGGGCTTAAATGTGCGTGCTAGCTAATTTCATAATTTCCGAAATATCCAGTGATTTCAATACACCCCTTCTGAATGTCGGCATTTGCACATTAGAAAAAAAAAAACTTATTTTTCTTGTCTAAAAAATAATTTTCCACGCATTTTCTTAAGATAATTTGAACATTTCGTATTTGGTCAAAGAATTATTGATGTTGATTAAATAACATTAAAATATTATAGGTGTTTTGGTTGTGTTGTGCACTACTTGGAGGATGAGATACTATTTCTTCTTCTAGAACTCTTCTTCCATAACACTGTGCAATCTGCATTATTTTTGTTTATAAAATATGCAAACATCCCACGCTGATTTTCAGTAAATCAAATAAATTGATAATTAAGTAATCAATATATGTGTTACTATCAAGATAAGGATTATTTTTCTTTGCTTGTTGATAAGCGCAAAGCTGCACAATTGGCAATCTGTTTTGTGCTCAACACAGGCGTCGAGGTCGCAACCCGTGTTTTCACGTTGCAAATCCACTGACTTACCATGCTCTCTGCCGGGTGGCTTTCTTCATATTAAAGGCACACAGTTGTTTTTTTAATCCCAAACTTTGTATATTAAAATGTTTTATACACGCAACATAACTGGATTGTATATATAAATATTTATTTACTTATCAGTTATATGTCGCCACAGCACTACGTACATATTTCCAGAGGTGAAATATTTATGAAGTCTTTAGGTCATTTTATACTCAGCATTTTGTAACCTAAATTATTTGAGTGTGTGAATAATGTTGTTCTCCTTGGCCAAATTTATGATTTTGACCAACTATTTAATGTTACAAATTTCTTTTATTTTCTTTGGGTTACTAGATGATGAATAAAGAAGAACTCAAAAAGCTCATAAAAATTGGAAACAATATTTGCTAGTACCTTAAACATTGTCATCTCCAAAATCTGGGCCCGGCATGGCCAGGTGGACAAGGCACTCGACTCTTAATCTGAGGAGTCGCGGGCTCGAATCCAGGTTATAATGTGACGGTCAATCCCACAATTTGTTGGTAAAAGAGTGGCCCAAGAGTTGGCGGTAATGACTAGCTATCATCTCTCCAGTCTTACACTGCTAAATTAGGGACGGCTAGCGCAGATAACTCTCGAGTATCTTTGCGCGCAATTCAAAACAATCCAAAATCTGGTGTTGGCTATCGATGATGTTTTTGCAGCTACAACTCTGAAGAAGAAAAAGAAATATTTTGAAAGCCACATGAATGACATACATATCAACGTTCATATTATAACTGAAAACAAAGAAAATGAAACAATGATGATTTTAGATTAAATAAATAGAAAAACAACAAAGTCGCACGCCTTAACACGCTTGACCATGCCGGGCCCCTCAAGAAATAAATAAAAATAGTTTGTATTCCACTGTGATATGAACAAATTAAAAAAAAAGAAAGATGTAAAAAGGTCATTAGAACATCCAGAAATAGCAACATCTAAAAATAGCTCAAAATCATTAAAATCACCAAAAGACAAACATTTTACAATTCTCTACTTTTATATTGACTCTAAATCTTAAATTTTGCCTCTACTTGAGGGTAGTAGTAATACAGAAGGTGTTTCTCCTTTACCTGGATGTAGAAAAAAAAAAAAGAAATCTCTTCCATAACCCCCCCCTAGTAGAGCAGTATGTCTACGGATTTGCAACGCTAAAATCAGGGGTTCGATTTCTCTCGGTGGGCTCAGTAGATCGCTCGATGTGGCTTTGCAATAATAAAACGCACACAACATGCATCTTTTCCCTACACTGCATTTCATGGTACAAAATCACTTCAGTTTGTCAAAATTTAATTCAAATATTGTGAAAATGTACAGAATTGTCAAAAAGATAATATAACAAAAAAGAAAAACCACAAAAAATAATAAGTATTATAAAAATAGTCATGAATCATTAAAGTTTTTAACCCTCAAAAATGAAAATAACAGTCATTGCTACAAAATGCTAACGTACGTTAACATGAAATTACAAGTTCAATGAAACGATTTTTCTGATTATTTCAACAGTTATTCTCTTATAAACATCCGTAAGATGGGTTGTGATGACTAGCTGCCTTTCTTCTAGTCTTACACTGCTAAATTAGGGACGGCTAGCACAGATTAGCTCGACTAGCTTTGTGCGAAATTCAAAACAAGCAAACAAAACCTGGGTTTAGTTCACGAAGTTTCGATTGTAACGGCATTTCATTAACATATATTTATTTTAATATGAACGTTTGTTTTAGTTAAGTATATATTAATATTTGGAAAAGCACGCCACTTCTTGTGTTAAATATGTATTGTGAAATTCTCATCTGTTATATAAATTTGTAGAAGATTCTAGAGTAAAGAATCATCAATTGAAGATATGTGTATTTAAGTTCTAGTGACTGCCAGTATTGTTGCCAACTGAAATTTCTAGAACCTTGTCTAATGATTATAAAAGATAGTCATCAAACTCTCTGAGAAATAGCATATATTATTAGTTTGCAACAGTCAGTATACTATAAACCTCAGAATTGGTAACTGTGATAAACATTTTACATTTTGATAATGGCTGCTATGACACATAACCCGGAACCAGGACTGGAAAGGCCAACTTCAGGTGACTGACGGTGGTTCTTGAACTTACCTGTTGGTCTTCCTGGCGGGTTATGATCATTACCATTTTGCTAGAGAAAGTCGTTTTTACAACTTCTTTTACTCTGATTTCTCTCTTTATTGTAGACTAGATGTCAACATTGGTTTTATGCTATTTATGTTTTCAATGCTGTTTTGTTTTACCTTCATTTCCTTTTATGAATTTTACTACATTTATTTTATTTTTACCTTTTTACCGGATGTTTGTCACAGATAACCTATTTGCTTTGTGCCATAAAACACTAAATCAACTAACCAACTTGCCTTTGTTACGACTCTCAAAGACAGCACCATTTTAAACATGTTCTGTTCCAAGGTTTGTCCATGATGTTAGACATTGTTATTGTTGAGGGGGACAATGGGCAGATTAGGTGATACGTTAGTTTGCAAGACCGGTTTTTGTGGCAAAAATGACTGCTAACATGAGGTTTCTCATGCATATGTTACTTGGTTTGTTCAACAAACCAGGTTTGGAAATCCATGGCATGTATTTAAAAAATATAATATTGTAACTTGCTCTAAATTTTATCTTGGCACATACTGATGTTGTTAATAATAAAATATTTCAGGTATTCTAATGTCTTGCATGTGTTATGAACCTGAGTGTATATAATGTTTTCTATTTATCATTGTTACAGTGAAAGTGTGGATATCTATTGATATATACATTTGCAGTCTAAATACTAGATTTAGGCTTAGGTCTAAAATAACATTAGCATTTTTATGTGTAGCCTAGTAATAAAAACATTGCTGTTACAGCAACACTTCTTTAAATGGATATATTGGTATTTACAAATTCCATCACAAGTGTTAAGATCTGTTATTTAGGACAGTAAGATGTGCAGTTACTTAACTTTCAGAGTGGAACAAAACATTTAAAGATTTGTAACCAATAGTGGGGCACAGCACAGATAGCCCATTGTGCAACTATATACTTAATTACAAAGAAATAAACCTTTTGTTTTATATATATCAAGAATAAGATAAACACTAAAGTACAGCAAGAATCATGGTATTACTGGAATAATTCCTGTATTTGTTTTTTGTCTCCTGTGATACATATAACATTAAAGTTGGATATCTGAGCCATATAAAGCTTTGTTTGATATCATTGTAACAATGAAAATGTAGTTTGTTGTTGATTGTTTTTCACAGAATTTTTCAATCCAAAAGCTGGATTTGGCTGAGACAAAATGAATCAATACATTCCCATATGTGGCCTTAATTTGATTTTTACAAACACTACTCTCATTAGTCATTACTCGCAGGAACAATTTCTGTATTATAGATGCTTGTCCTTTTTTCTGCTCCCTCAGTGGGGCAGTGATACATCTACATACCTCATAATGCTAGAAACCAGGTTTTGATACCCACAGTGAGCAGAGCACAGATAGCCCATCATGTGGCTTTATGCTTAAATTTAAACATATCCTTTCTTCCTAAGTTATTTTGACTTAAACTTTAAATTTGGTAAAATAATGTACAGCATTAGATTCTGATGGGGACAGTGGAGATGAGTTATTTGAAACCAAAAGCATGTAAACAAAATTCAGCAGTACTGAAATAAATTTTGTATGTCTTACCTCTGGTAGATGTGACCTAATACTTCAGTATTAGGTTGTGCTTCTCAAGGATTAAAAACAAAGCTGTTGACTGGACAGCTGCACATATATCGTAAAGTTGCATTTTGTACAATATTTAAACATCTATTGCATATGATCACAAAACTTCATTCAGATTTAATGTGAAATAAACTTTTGTTTTTACAAGACAAATCATAGCTGGTTAATTTAGAAATGTGTAACTAGAGGTCTTACAAACATAATTGGATATGTTGTTTCAAATACTTTACTAAGTTTATGTGATTGTCAGATTGATTCATGTGGTAAAATGACAAGTAAGTGATTTGATTTTTGTTTACAAAGCCTATTTCATACTGAAAGTTGTCCAGGATGGCTCAATATGCATCTAAAATATGTACAACCCCATAGCTTTGGGGGAAGAGGGCTAGGTGGCTTTTAAAACTCCAGCTAATATATATATTTCAGTGAAATGTTCACTGAAAACTCACCCATGTTTATCCTCGGTTTATTTTTCCAAAACTGTTCTCTTATAAGCTTTTGTGTGTACATGGAAACTACATGGTACAATTTATAAAATGTAAATCATACTAAACATACCGTACTAGCCCAAACATAAGTTGTTGTTTTTGCTGAAAGCATATAAGAACTAAACTTTCCTTAATTGTTGTCTGCTGTCTGAGGCACCTTTTGAGCACATGATCAATGGGCTCTTGTTAGGTCTTTAACGTTATTTTTCATGTTAAAACATGCTCATGTTACTGTTGGTCTCAGTTGCAGAGAAATGCATTACATTGTTTGTGATGTCTATGTTTAAGATTGTATTGATTAAAATTGATCATGGAGGAAGCATCCATTAGGTTTGTGATATCCATAGTTTGTTGTTTCCATGTGTTTGTAGGTGTGAAAGAAGTTTTCATAATTAACTATAGTTCAACTTAAATATGGTTATCAATAGATCTTTTTAAAATCCAGGTTTAGTCACAGGTGGTGTATCCAAGTCACTAACTGAAAGTGATCTGATTGTTTTATATGCTACTGAAAATGTTCAACATTTTAAATTAGAAGTCTCATTAGTTATTGTATCCACTATATTTTGTTTGATAAGAAACATTTCAGTGTTTGTTCCTTTCAATTTTTCAGGGAATATTTTGGACTTAAGATAGTCCTGTACTTTGCTTGACTTGGATTTTACACCTGTATGTTGATTCCAGCTTCAGTAGTAGGAGTGTTGTGTTTTCTGTATGGGTGCTTCACCTTGTTGGGTGATGCTCACAGGTATGAATAAGGGGGAGAAAATGATAGTTATCAATATCTACTAGTGTTACTGTCACGAATGCCACCTAGTTGATGTATGTAGCATTTGTTAAAGAATATTGTACATTAATGCGTGCTCCACCTAAGATTATTACACATGTTACCCTTATCAATGATGGAGTTATTTCTCCCCACTGGGAGCGCAAACATGAATATTTTCCTCACAGTAACTAAACTAACAATATCTTTACAGCTGACTCGCCACATCTCACTCTTGACTAAAATTGAGCAACTCATTTGAAAGTTAGGTCTACCTGTATTGTGGTGTAGTATCGTTCATATATCAGTGGGAACTAACGATCCATCTCTCTGATAGTTTCTCGTAAAGACAGAGGAGCTGTAGAGTAACCCTATTAATAAAAGTGATGAAAAACTGCCAAGATATTCACTGAAATTAATAAAGATGGCATTCTTACTTATAAAAACAATTTGAATATTATGCCATTAGGTATCAGCCATAATTTTCTATGGTTTACCTTATATTTGTAAAGAAGGAGTTTCATTACGACCTTTTGTTTTCTACAATAGAGCTTTCAGCCATACTTTACTGGGCTTTAGTTGAATTTTTAAAATGTTCACTATCATTGAATTTATATAAATAAATGTCAGTATGTGTCTGTTTCTCATATGTCTCCACGTTTCTTGCTCAATTAACACCAAAGCTAACACGGTGATATAGCTCTGTTTGTTATTCGTCTACAAACCATTAACTAGATAATCAGACCAACTCTTGCAATTTCATCTTTCACAAATGCTAATAGTTATACACTACATTATTTATACCCAATAGAAAATTAAAGTTTCAATCTGTCAAGCGATCTGGTTTGTTGTTTTCTTTATGCAGTTTTGTCTATTTTATCATTTGGTTTCAAATTTTTTGATGGAAATTACTGATTACACAGTAATCACACAGGTGAGCTTAGCTGATTTCCTTAACGTATATTATCACATTTATAGAACAGTGTTTTCTGTGTATTATTATTCTCTGTTCTTAGTTGTACTATTTAATTACATAAAAACATTATTAATTGTAATAATTTCGTAAATAGAAAAGTGAGCTTAAGTTTCATGACAGTTTACAGCAAAAAAAGAGAAGACCCAGGAGAATATTATATTCTTTGTTTTTCATATGTGTGTTTTATTTATTATTTATATCACTGAGTAAAATGTACAAAATGTAACTTATGAGATAAGGTAAAGTAATTCTTTTAGTTTGGTATGCTTTTGAGCAGCCCATGGGTTATTTAATTTTGGGTTTTGGTTTCAGTTTCGGATCTCTTGTAAAACAATCTTGTGAGGGATGTCAACATATTTAACTTGATTATTATTTTTAGTTTCATGTACAATAAGATTATGTTCGCTTTGGCAACATTTTAATTGACACATGAGTGTTGATTTCGGAGCTCTCCCAGTAATAAATTTGTTTCGGTTTCAGCATTTTCAATAACAATAAAAACGTGTCTCTGGTGATGTTCTGATTTACTGCCAAGTCTTACAGTGATACTTTTATCAGCATTGTAGACAAGTCTAGTAGAGGGAGGCCTGATGTTGCTTGACATATCCCTCTGGATACATTCATCGTCTTTTATTTCTTTTGAAGCTGGTGTTTCTGCCTGAAGATTTCATTATAATTAGTGATTAATCATCAATCGAAAAAAATGTTTTAATAACAATAATAAGTTAATAAACATTTTAAAAATATATAATTTATTCTTTATGTAGCAGTCGTTTTACTATAATATGAGTAAAACCAAATAAATGTTTGTATGAAAATTGTAAGTTATGAAATTGGTTTCAGGTGTCTGATAAACGTTTTCTCAAAACTACGAAATATATCTCAAGTATTGTCCCAAATAGTGAGAAAGGTAATATAGAGCAGATAATAGCTTTAAATAATGTTTTACATTTATATTGTTTGTTCACAAATATTAACTTGCTAAAACAAGATAAAACTACTGTTATAAATAAATGTCAATTGTTCTCCTCATTTCATTGTTATATAAATTAAGCATGAAAAGTTATGTAATCTGATCTACAAATGACTATAAAGAGGAAGAGTTTTCAAACTGTCTTATCATAGTTGTAACACTGTAGTAAATCACGGAGTTTATAGTTCTTTAAAATATTCAATAATCTTAGTAAAGTCCAAAAGAAGACAGCTGGATATTTCACTAAATGTCTGTCAGACCAATGAAAGTTGACTGACTATAAAAACAAACACTGATGCAAAATGTCTCAAAGTGTTATTAACAAGATATGGTGGAATCACGTGTAACAAAATGGTACAAATACACTGTTACTGGACTGAAAAGAATAACGTCCACATTTAAGTAAGTTACCGTCATCTAACGATTCGCTACAATTATGTGATAACTGTTAAAAACAGAATCAGATGTTCGTAGTTACAACAGAACTTCATTTCAGTGTATGTACGGTTAAAAACACAAGAGGTTTGGTAATACTACTGAGACAAGGTATATTTTAGTTATAGTAAGACACAAAATAACTCACTTTAATATCAGTGGTGGAAATATGTGTGATAATGAAAAATCACGAATGGACACTCTGACCTTTATGTTTTCCAGATGTCATTAAGACGATACATAATATGCTGTCATATATGTTAACGTTTGGTTCTGACTTCAGCTGAATGGATGATAATTGTCTTCCCACGTGTAATAATATTGAAGAAGAGATGATTGATCAGCTTAACTAGGGTACAGAATTATCAGACCTCAATAGTATCGAACATGTATCGGTCTCTTTTGGAAGAATTACATGTATTTAAATGACTGAACATTAAGGATTCTCTGAATGCATCTTTTTCAGTAGTTGTGGATGCCTCAGGATCTTAACAACACTGATTGTAAGCATGCAACATCGATATGATATTGGTCACACAGTTTGACACAGTATACATTACATTAAAGTGAAATAATAATCAGTGATGTCGAGAAACCCACTTGTTGAGAAATTTATATGCAAAACGGCTCGTTTGGGTTGAGAAAATATTTTACATAGAAGAGCGAACAACGTTTCGACCTTCTTCGGTCTTCGTCAGGTTCACAAAGAAAGAGGTAACTGACCGGAAGCTGACCACATGTTTGAAAGGGGTTGTGTAACTGTGTGTCAAAATGTAGAGGGCGGTATTAGATGTTTGAATATATAATTTTATTTATTTTATTATATTAATATAGGTATAAAGGCGTTCCTTTATATTGGTTTATTTTGGGTTTATGTTGTTGTATAAGTAAGGCTTCTTTAATTTTGCGTTTGTTTATGTTTGTTTCTTTATTTAGTATTTGAGTGTTTTCTATGGTTATGTTGTGTTTATTTGACTTACAGTGTTCGAAAACGTGTGAAGGTGACTTTTTTATGTTCTTTGAATCTGGTTTCCATTTTTCTACTTGTTTCTCCAATATAGAAGTCGTGGCAGTTATCACATTGTATTTTATAAATAATGTTGGTGTGGTGTTTGTCAGTGTAGTTTTTACATAGTATAGACTTCAGTTTTGTGTCGGGTTTTTGAATAAATTTGGTATTAACTGGAATGTCATATTTTGTTACTAATTTTTTGCCAAATGTTGGTTATTTGTTTGCTGATGTCAGGAATATATGGTATACAGCAGTATATGGTTTCGTGGTTTTTTGATTCGTGAGCTGTATTTACTTTAGTTGGTTGATTTTGCTTTCTGTGTAGGTGTGTGCTTATAATGTTTTCTACGGTTTGTGGAGGAAACTTATTGATGTTGATGAAGTATTGTTTTATTTTGTCTAATTCATCGTTAATTTTATCTGGTGAGCATAGTTTTATGGTTGTGTTTATTTGGTTTCTTAGTATGTTGAGTTTTTGTTTTGTTTCATGTGCTGAGTCCCAAGGAATGTATAGTCCAGTATGGGTGATTTTTCGGTGGATTTCTGTTTTGAATTGTGTGTCAGTACACTGACAAACACCACACCAACATTATTCAGATCTATATTACAAACGCCTTTCTTCCTATTTCCATTACAGAGTTCTCTAGATGCTTCCTTTTCTACATCCACTGATGTTATAATTTATTGTTTCAAACACTACATTGTCTCCTATAATTTCAGTCACGTGGTCAAAGCGTGTACTCCACATCTTCGTTGACTTGGTCTGTGGTTTCGTTATTACATGCAAGATAGCCTTCTGTTTTCATACTCATGGAAAGAGTCCTCCAGTCATATCTTTGATGGTAGAAACCCGTTTTAGATGAATTGACAAAATGTTTAAATCCTTACTCACTCCAACCCAATACTTTATCCTCTTGACCCAACCATTTTCCCTGTTTCCGACTGTTTTGGTTCCTTCACTTTGAATCGTACCAACCCCTCACCTCTTCAGAAATGTTATGTTTACTGGTTGTAATACATCATTGAACAACAATATCATCTTAAACATATGTACCAGCATAAGCAATTCTTCCACATCAGTGTGCCCGACCTCTTTTCTGTACATTGGACATGTTTGTATTCCTTACCACTGCTTGTGAATTGTTTGATTATGATCCATTCTGATAATTTCGTGGTGATTTTTTACATCAATTATAGAGCAGATATCAGGTCTTTAATTCCTTTTAAAACACTCGACCGTCATGATTCGGCATCCATTCAATGGATTTGCTGTATAGATTCTTATGTATTTGAAGCGATTAATTTGAAAACAGATCATTTGTATCATGATCGGCCTATCAAATAGCCGCTTCACTCACAAGTTTTCTGATGCGTATGTGTTCATTTGGGTAATTACGACTTATTTTTTCTTTAATGATGAAATTTCATGAGTGGAGCAGTGTAGAGGGAGCTATTAAACAATAACATCATTATCCATTAATAAGAATCACGTGAGTTCAGATTGAAGTTGCCTAAAACTAGTGTCATGCAGGTACTCAAGGCAGATGTTCACAGAAGATAGAATGTCTGTGTGAAATGGTAAGTGTCTAATGGAAACACATTTTCATGTAAGAAAATGTTAACTTTTTCCAAAACCAGATGTCTTCTGAACTAACCAGTTGGAGATAATAAAATGGGGGTTCCAATCTTCATCTCTACATTTGACACAATAGTTTTATGATGTGTTAAAATGTTTCCTTCTTTTTTTTTACTTTAACCTTTTCATGCTGTTTATTACTTTTTATTTTGTACAGTTATTAAGTAACTAGTTTCAAAATTCACTCCATTTAAACACGAATCTTAAATTTCGTGTTACTGTTCATACACTTTTCACCTGGGATATTTTTCAACACATTTCTCAATCGGTCTGAATTTTCTTTCTTTTCGTTTAGATTGATGCAAACTTAATCTGTCTACTAGTGAAGTAATTTATTTACTGGAGGTAATAGCTGTAATGGAAGTCCTTATGCCTTTGAGTCACACTCACTTTCACATCTGTTACTGAGTATAACAGAATCAATGGAACCTGGTATCCATTACTCAATACCTATAAGATCCTTTGTAGAGTGTGTTCTTTCAATACCCAAGTGTTCTGATAGTTATATAATCAGTGAAATACTCAACCTCTGTACACATTTACCATCCATCTCATAAAAAACAGTCATAACTTTTGGTCCCCAATACCACATCGTTTTGCTTAGATAGTAAATTAATTCTATTTAGTTAGACCAAGTTACTTATATATGTTTCCTTCTCAAGGTTTTATACGTCACTCAGTCCACACCTGCATCTGTCCTTTTGATAACACATTTATGGACAGCTCAAACTTAATTTCCAGTCCTTATCCTTCTTCACAAAATACCCCCTCTTAGTACTTCCCCTTAAATATCACTCATTCATCAGACTCGGTATCAAATTATCATTCCACTATCACCACTCTCCGGTTTCAAACGTGGCTTTTGGATTAACTGTACATGTAGCTTATTTACTTTTCATTTCTATATATCATTTTTCCTGTACTATACTACACTAGAGAATGTTGTAACTGTACAATCTCCTGCTGGTTAGTTTGTGGTAAAACTGGTTTTAGAAAAGTACTGGACCAACCAAATAATATTAGTTGGTTAAGAAACCCCTGTCATATCTTCTTCAAAGGTTTATTCCCAGGTGGTCTGGTATAGAAAGGAGACAGACAGGTCGAGATGCACTGTGTTGGCTAGGATATCACACATTACCATGGGAAAGGTGGACCAACCATCATATCTACAATTAAGGATGTCATCCTCTTTTTAACAGCCAGTTTAGTGAAACATACTGTCAAGATGGGCGAAGACTGTATCTGGTTATGAGCGTTCTCTCACATGTGTTTTCCTCTAAGTTGAGATGTCATATTCCATAGAGATGAATTTGGACACTTTCCGAAGGGTGCTCGTCTAGGTAAATTATACACTGTTTCCTCAACCAAGTCAATGTGAGTTTAGGTAAGATGTAATAATTTCTTGCACTGATACCTCAACTCACACTTCTGGTGCTTCTTTCCTTGGAAGCAGCTGCGAAAGTAGAAGTAGTCACGTTCCTGTTGAAACCTTGGGTAGGTGGAACTAGTGGCGGCAGAAACTGAACGGTAAAGCCATCTTATGAGAAGTTGTATCCAACGGAAATATATTTACGGTGTATGAGAATATTAAGTTTTCATAAATTCACAATCAACGTCCTATAACTTTTCTTTAAAAGATATAAACACTACACATGTCAAGCAAAGCTGAAAATCAACATTACCAAAACTGTATTCAAATTTTATGTGTGTAATATAAATAAATAAATGTGTGTAATATATAAATAACTATAGATAAACGTATTTACTGATCCTTCTGTTTGTAAGTTGAAAAGTAGAATTATTTGATTTTCTTTATGCAAAACACTTACCATCATAACTTATCAGTATGTTTGACCTGTAAAGGCAGATCACAGATATAATGACACATTTAAATGATATAACAGTAATATCGGATTCCATGTAGTCCAAAACATCAATTATGGAAAGGATATTGTTGAAACATTTTACTCAAAAGAGATTCAAAGAGACTATATTCACATGTTCAGATTATTTATTGATACGAATAATTGAAATCATGTATATGTTTTTGCAGTAAGATTTTATCAAAACTGTAGGTATGCTGTATAAATAAAATTATCAAAAACAACAACTAAAGTCTGAATTCTTTAAACAGTGAACAGACAATTTGATATATTTTCATTACATTGGTTCTTGACCAACATGAGGAATTTCTTTACATTTGTTAATTTAAATACAATCATGTACTGAAAATACAAAGTACTAACTAATTTACATTTTATCATATCTTTGTATAGTTCTACTATTATTAGATAGGATTGTTTAAAAGATTCTAACAAACAAGTTTTTAAATCTTCATAACATGTTTGATCCGACCTGATTTATTCAATACTAAATTATTATTTAACAGATACTGATCAAGAAAACATTTGTACATTTACTAAAATATTAAAATTGTTCATGTATGATGATTTAATACGATCACATTTTATATATTTAGTAGTATGCACAGGGTTCAGAATGTTATATTAAAATAATGTTGAATAAACAAATCAACATCTTGAATATAAGGTTCCAGTGGCACAGTACCAACATTATTTGTAATTTAGTATGTAGTTTGATGTTACTAAGACTTTATCACATTTAAGAAAGTATGTGATGGTCATGAAAAATAATCATGTACATGGATTGTGAAGATGCGTTCAGATGAAGGACTTTTCAAGATGGAAATAGTCCTTAAACTTGAATTAAGAAACAAGGCAACACACATCAACATTTTCAACAACTTTCACTAACACTATATTATTGGTATACATTCATTAACACTATATTAGTCCTGTATGGCCAGATGAGAAGTCGCTTGACTCCTAATGTGAGGGTGACGGGTTCAAATCCCTGTCCCACCAAACATTCTTGCCCTTTCAGCCAAGTGACGGCTAATCCCAGTCTTCATGACTAAAAGACTAGGTGAAGAGTTGGCGGCCTTTCACTGCTAAATTAGGAACGGCTAGCGAAGATAACTGTCGTGTGACTTTGAACAAAGTTCAAGCTACACCAAACCAATTAACACAATATCACTGGTAGACTTTATTCTGTAAGGGATATATTCGACTTTTATTTTGATATAGTTTTGTTGAAGGGGGTGTTTACTATAAGCTACTTTATTAATACCATTTTTACGATATTAACACCAATAACAGCTTCGCTTCAGTCACAGTGACACCCATGTTGATGTCTCAGAAGTCACAGTGACACTTGTAGAGGTAACTGAAAGCGGAGCTAGTTTTACTATCTGACATTTTGTGTGTAAATATGACGAGTTTCTGTAACGTTTATTACATACAGGAAAACTTTGTGTTTATAGTTTTGACTGATGATTTACATAAGGTAAAATGTTAGTAATTTGGAATGTCTATGATGAACTCCTATTCCAACCTTGCAACAATAACCACAGACTTAGCTGCCGATACATTAGTTTTGTTGTCAGAGACACAGTTATGGACATTCCAGACACAGAATACCTAGATATTTTCAGTTACCTGGAGTTCATTGCCTCATATTGAAGGTATGAAAAGTTTAGATGTCTTGAAATAGGCTGAGTATCAGATTCGTTCGTTTTGGTAATATAGTCGAAAGTAAAGAACTGGTATAAAAATTGTTAAATTGGACCCTGATGTGTTCTATATAATCACCTTTACTTACTTAGCAGTATTTCATGTGTGATGATAGGTGATATCTTTCCTTACCTAAATTAGAGTCAACTTGTTTGTCAGGTTGTTCGATAACGTTTACCACATCTATTAGTGTTAGACCTATATTCTTTGTTTTTGAAATTTCTCTCAAAGCTGCAAAGACTATCTGAGCTAGCCGTCCCTAATTGAGTGGTTTAAGAAACGAGGAAGGCAGCTGGTTATCATCACCCTCCGCCAACTCTTGGGCTACTATTTTATCAATGAGTACTGGGATTGACTCATTTTATAACGCAACCTCGACTGAAAGGCGAGCATGCTTGTTGTGACAGGGATTCGACCCGTTTTCTTCAGATTACATGTCGAGTACCCTAACCACCTGGATATGCCGGGACGTTAGACCTGGAATCTAGATCTAATTGTTTATCTACACAACGCTTGTATTGTAACGATACGCTACATGTACATTTTTAATTTACAGACCATATACTAGTAAAGTTTTTAATGTGTGATTTTATCCAAATATTCACATTTCGTGTAAAACAAGCACCACCTACAGGTTGGTAAATATACTTACAGTTTCTGAGATAATATAATGTATTGATGATATATGTGTAATTAATTTGTTAAAATGACTCAACACTTACAAAAGTTCTATCTTCATATTGGTGAACTACTAATCCTGTTTGACAATAAAATAGTGAAAACATTAGGACCAACACGGTGATTAACTTACCAGAAGTTCACATATTAACAAAAGTTTATATATTAAGGGTGTATTTCACATGCTACCCTATATATGTAATCATAACTGTGGGCTAGGATGGAGTATTGTTTTAGTTGGGCTTGGTTGGGTTTGTATCAAAAAATGTCTGTTTTTGAAGCTTTTGTGGTTCTAATATTAATATTCGTGATGCTCTCCGATGAAACAGTGGTGCATCTTCAGATGTACATCTCTAAAATCAGTGGTTCGATTCCTCTTGGTAGATGCAGGAGATAGCCCAATATTCATGATAATTTCATTCTCCGAAAGAAAACACTTTAAATACGTTACGAATATGTTTGTAACTACGTCAGTCACAACCACTGTCCTACAGTTGTTTGTATGGGTTGTAGTTCAACTAGAGGGTCAGGACTTGACTGTACGTAGCACGTGCATAACAGGAATATGATGGTGTTACTCACGTGCAGCAGCCATATTATTTTACATGGAGACACCAACAAAGATAACCAAAGGTCAACCCTGTATTTTTCAACCAACAGCATCACAACCAACCAATATTATTACACGATTTAATTCTAAGTATTTAACTGAAAATGGAGTTTCTGTTTTTAATTATTTTGTTATTAGGTCCAATATAGCGGAATAAACAAAGCCGACAAGATGCATGAAGTCACATGCATAACCTTTACAACAGTCTCGTACACGTTACTCTAACACCTACACATAGACGCAAGCCAGTCACAGTGACATCTATAACAGTCTCAGTAATGTTGACATTTATAACGGTCTCACACTAGCCATTGTCACCCATAACAATAGTCAAATCAGCCACACTGACGAATATAATCGTTTCTCAACTGTCATTCTGACACCCAAATCGTCTCACACCAGTTATACTGACATAAATAATCAATCCTAGTTCCACTAATTCACATCGTAGTCTCACAACAGTCACAATGCCTCTAATTTAAACAATAAAACGTAGATTTATTTATTAAAAATCTCCCATTTTTCACCATATCTTCATTGCTACTCAAATCAGAAATCAGTACAATATAAAAATACAATATTAGAAACATTGCTTTCCGTGTATCATTTCTGTAGCTGACCAACTGTAGTACAATTAGAAGTAATGTATTGTTGTCTTTTCTTTCCCTCCGTAGCTTCCTAGTTTATCAACACATACTTGATTATTCAATAATTCTCTGTGAAGAAGACACTATATGTATTATTTTTACACTGGTCTGTCTGAAGAAGTACAGAATTTTATTAAAGTTTCATTTTTCAAATGGATTTAAGATTTTATATGTTTTAGTTTGTGTGTTACTAAAATAAAGTCTTGTCCTCTAATTGGAATAAAGCTTCTTGGTGTGATAATTTTATTTTTATGTAACATTATCTGTCGTACGTTATGCAAGAGCTCTACAAACTTCACCACTACATCACTTACTGGTAAGGTTGGTATCGAACCCTGGATACCTTGTACAATAATAAAGTGGTTTACCTACTGAGCTAACGTACTGGATATTCGATAACTAAGTACAAAGTCATTGGACAGCTTCCTACTCTATGTTATGTATCTATAAATCGTATTTTAGTTGTCTTCTACTCACTATGGTACTTCAACCAATATCCATACAGGTTTTTAAAATATTTAGTATTTCCGCTACTAATTTATCTTTCTTAATTGCTCAGTACGTAAATCGTTTAAAATACTAAACACAACTATCTGGTCCAATCTATCGGTTAGTTCGTCAACTGTATTTGAGAAATATCAGTTTTGTAAGATTATTCCCCCCATCAGCTACCTTATAAATACATCAGCGGTACATCTTTAATACCTTTGAAATTCCAACTGTACTTATATTCAACATCAATGGTTTCAAGCTCTTGATTAACAATAATTTCTCTTTATTAACCATTTTATGATAACTAATTCTGCTGTTCTATCGACGTGGTTTTGTTTGAATTTCACGCAAAGCTAAAGGTGGGCTATCTGCGCTACCCGTCCCTAATTTAGCAGTGTAAGACTAGAGGGAAGGCAGTTAGTCTCGAGTTAGTATCTGTGTGCTCCATTCACCTACTGCATCCTCACTTAAAAATAAATAAGTCGTGTAACAACACGTACTGTCAGTCGAAGTTCCAACAGCTAAGCTAAACCAACCACTCGGCCTACCTCCTCACCGTTACGTGATTGGTGAAGTTTTGGAGGATATTTTTGGAGTAAATGACAACAGGTTGATTAAAGTAAAGAAAGAAGTTGAGGTAGAGAAGTTAGTTTAAGGTTATATAAGTAGTGTAAGTAGAAAATAATATTAAATAAGTAACTGTGGCTACTGCTGGCATAGACATCACTACTACCAGAAGGGCTGATGATAATGTGGAAGCTGTACCAGATCCACCGACTCAAGTAGGTTCGTGTGGCACTAGACACTACTACTACCAGAAGGGATGATGATAATGTGGAAGCTGTGTCAGATCCACCCACGTCAAGTAGGTTCGTGTGGCACTAGACAGTACTACTACTACCAGAAGGGCTGATGATAATGTGGAAGCTGTGCCAGATCCACCCACTCAAGTAGGTTCGTGAGGCACTAGACACTACAACTACCAGAAGGGCTGATGATAATGTGGAAGCTGTGCCAGATCCATTCACTCAAGTAGGTTCGTGAGGCACTAGACACTACTACTACTACCAGAAGGACTGATAATAATGTGGTGCCAGATCCACCCACTCAAGTAGGTCGCGGGTTCGCATCCCCTTCGCGCCAAACATGCTCGCCCTTTCAGCCGATGACTAGATGCCTTCCGTCTAGTCTTACTCTGCTAAATTAGGGACGACTAGCACAGATAGCTCTCAAAAACAAACAAACAATATATGTATTATAGATAGGCTGATGTAAAAAACAGCCGCAGTAAAGTATACACAAAGAATGTTTATAGAGATACCTTTGAAAGCAAACGATAGAATGTTTAAATTATATAAAATCTTACCCTAATCATTAGCTTTAAGCCATTCATAGCTCTAACTGTATAAAATAGCAACCAATATATTTCAGTGTCAAGTGATCAACGTACTTATGTGGAAATGACAGAAGAAGAAATGCTAAACTGTGTAGAAGGACCCATTAGAGTATGTGACCCTAGTTCAGTAATTTATTCAGCACCCATTATGACTTGAAGTTATGCAATATTAACAAGACTTTCCTATGGTGGAGGTCCATTTTGGGCTGTGCTTTAGCCAGTTTACCTGAACTGAGTCATTATATGCGGCTCTTAACATTTTTATAATATATCCATTTTTCATCTCCAGTCACTAACCTGTCCAAAAAATGTGAGTTACGTTCACACGAGTGCAGAGAAGTGCAAATATCCATTCTTGCTCTAAGGTTGGCTTCTATCAGATCATTGGGGACCCATTTTTCAAGTTTTGATACATTTCCAAGTTGTTGCAGATGACAGTGAACTGTTGAATTAATCTTCTGTGTTAGTTCTTCAAATGTTACAGCACAGTCTTCATCAAGTGCAGCCAGCAGCAAGTCATCATTAAACTTAAGCTGTAGTCACCTGA
>NW_027467782.1:18565381-18656626 GCF_004210375.1 Tachypleus tridentatus | reverse complement strand
TTTAACCCAAAAAAACAGATATCAAAGTTTGTCTTAGAAAAGTGAAATAAATAAGCTATTATACTAATATTATTTTTTACATTGTTTATACATTTCTTCAGTTATTTCTAGTCAAAAGTAAATATGACAACAAACCTATCTCTAAATAATATATTAATTTATCAGAGAAATAAAACAACAGAGAATAAAATATTAAATGTGAAAATTCAATTTATTTGATCTATTACCTTTAAAGCATTTTCTCTACTTGCAGATCAAATGCTTGAATTAATTGTGCCATCCTTCTTCCAACCATTATACTGAGCAAAGACATAAATATCTTTCATGACAGATTTAACTTTTGTCACACAAGACTTGTAAAAAAATTCTTAGCTGCATCTCAACACTTCATTTCATTTCCATTCTGATCTGTCACAGTGCAGTTGAAATATAGCCACAAAACCAGAGATGTACAATGTCTCAAAAAAAAAAGGACCAAGAGTCGTTTCGAGATACAATGTCTAGGTTGGTTTGCCATTTCTTTAGAATACCAGTTAAAAAACACTGAGAAGACACAGTTTAGGTCCCAAAAGTATAATGGTATGTCAAGTAGGCACCTAACAGTGGCCACCAGAAGGAGCCTTGTTCTGTCCAATGTTTCCAACAGGATGAATACCTGAAGAAAAGTATATAACACTCAAGTCATGTTCTTTACAAAAGAACAGCTATTTCAGAACTTCCTCTAACATCACTTTTAAAACAAAATACACAAATAACATAACAATGAATGAAATGGACATCTCAGACTGACTATATTGTAAGATAAACATAACAAAACACTTCAACAGTATTAAAGTAAAAGATGATCTATAAATCAAATTATTATTCAGCGAATGGTTAATTGGACTGCACTCTACCAAACTGCATCAAGCATTGAATATGCACTGTGTATCCTGTTACACTTTATAACATAAACATATTAAGAAAACAAATCAATTTTAAGACTTTTTTGTTTGTTTTTAGAACCAAAACTCAGTAAATAAAAATAATGTAAATAATAAATTACTAATTATATTCAAGCTAAAGAATATACTGCACCTTTCATCAACTAAATTATGGTGAAAAGTAAATCTTTGTATATTTCAAACACAAACTGATAAAAGCATGAAACAATGTTTAGAAAGATTCAACAGTTAGGTATAATTATAACAGGAGATAAAAAAATTAATTTTACAGTAAGTTTGCAAAGCAGAAGGTACTGATAAAAGTTTACAATAGCTGGGATCTTTAAAGCCTGTTTTGAAACCTTTTAATGGGTATATTTACAGTAACTGTGCACTGTAGTAACTTTCCATGTCTGATGGTGATACTAAAATGTAGGAATTGTTGAGATTTTGTTTTCAAACTTATAAGAACATGGACAATCTTAGTGAGTGGATAATAACTTGAGTAATATAAAGTTGGGTGTGAAACTCTGGAAAGAACTTGTATTTTGGGTGAGAGGAACATAAAGGCATTGTATAGAAATAAAATAAATAAGATGTGATAAGTAAGTAAACAGACTTCTCAAATTTATCTGTAGAAATTCTAAAAAGGTTGCTGTATGTGCACTCTTTCATCAAACATTAAGAACCTGCTAAAGTCCTGATTAGATCAACCACACATTGGAGCATATTTAAGCAGTTAAATACAGTCTGAGTACAAACTTAGAGTTAAATAACAGGGTAATAAATAAAGACTCTAACAACTCCTATTTTAGTTAGACCTGGTAGTTAGGGTACCTAACTTCCTAACCTTCTGAAAGTTGAAAGTTCAACTTCCCATAAATGAACATGTTTGACCTACACAGTTGCCAACTGCCTTGCAAATATGCTGGCCGACTTAGTTATGAGCATAAAAAAAAAAAAGAATAACGATTACTTTAGCCATAAACTAAGGCATGTACATATTTTCATAAATCCGTTCTTTATGGATTTCCAAACACAACAATATATAAAAATAGCATGCTAAAATATATTTTTTTCAATATCAAAACTTATCAGTTGGAGGTAATATATGTTGAATGTACATTTAAAATTCTATTTTATTTTACATTAAATAAAAAAAAAACATTTTGTCTGTCTCCATAGACTAATAATGTACAGCTAAACACAAAACATTTCTTGGCAGTACCTAAGAGAATGCAAGTTAATTAGGTCTAGGGTAGGATGGATCATTAAGTTGTAATTACTTTCAGAACAAAATGCTTATAAAATGGCATAACATTGCTTTATCACCAATTACATGTATATGTTATCAGATCACCTCTGAAACTATAATATACAACTTCTTTTTAGCATTTCAAATGATCATATAATAAACTTTTATATATATGTAGACTTGTATATGATTTATTTCATCTATGACCACATGTGTGCTTGTTTGTGATAAACTGTAACATGCACGTGAGTTATACTCATTAACAAAAATATCAATCAATAGACAAAGTCAATTACGTCAATCAACAGAATTTGCAATCTGAAGCAAAATTATATATTTTGTATATAATACAATCACATTCAATTCTAATACATTACACATGTATATATATTATTACTATTTACAAATAAGTCTAAGTTTCAGATACTTTTCTTAAAACACAGAACAATTACAATGATTTATGATAATATTATGTTATAATTTTACTGTAATTACTTGTACTATCTATTTTTTAATTTTTCCTGTACACCAGACTATGTAATCAGGGTTAGCTGAAAATAAGTAACAAGTGTTTTGAATTGATTAATCTAAAATGTATTGCTGAATGAATTTAATAAAGTTATTTATTGATATATTTTTATGATGTATTCAGTGTATTTTACACTGTGTTTGATTAACAGGCACATAAAACTGTCTTACTTTCATATCTATATAGTAACAAAGGAATAAAACCTAATCATTTAAAAACCCCTGATTACAGTTTTCACAAAAAATTTACTCATTATTCATATCACATCACAATTAATAGTTAGTATAAATATCCACTAACAATACTGTTCACAAAAAGTTATCATTTGACAGCCCTACAGATACAACTATGGTATAGAGATATTGGGATGTTTGAATACTTGTTTAAATAATTGTTAATGTTACATAATAAATTACTTTTCATTTTCTAATGTAAATAAGACTATACACACATGTTGGTTCATTGCATAACTATAAAGCTTACCTAAAAATAAAAATTAGAATGAATAATTTCAAATATGAAAGAAACTAAAGAATGATACAACTGTAATTATACAAACATAAAACTGTTTATAAACACATATTTACAACTCAGAAATTAACACTGTCAGAAGTCAACATATTCTGCAAAGTTGTGTATAGAATTCATAATTAATTATTACACATCTCAACTGGCAAGAAGTTATGGCAATGTTAACCCAATGTGATATTGTTTTCTTACCATCCTGGACAGCTTTATAGCGTTTAAGCAAGCAATAATGGATGTAATAAACTCTTTATAATACTAGATCTTTGTGTACAAAATTTATACACTTTCTTGTAGAGTACCAAGAAAGGTATCATCAAACTCCTTGTACACTTCCCAGATGATATCACCTTGGGTAACATAGAGACCTACAGCACTGACTGCCTATTGAAAAACATACCAAACATTTTCTGTGCCATCTTTCACTTCCACGCCTTCAAGAGAGCACATTCTAACCAGTGATGTACAGCTGATGATGTAAAAAAAAAAAAATAACGTATACAGTTACAAATACAATATCTTATTTTGAAGACTGCCTCATTAATATTTAAACTACTTAAAATGTATCCTCCGTTACGGTTAACATAATTATTATATCTGCGTCAAACTATTGAACGAAATAAAACATGACGTCATACACTTCTATGATGTCACATAGCTCATTGGTACCATGCTTATCTTATTAAACTACAACAAATCTAATCTAACCTAACAATTACCAATTGTTACGAATATAATTATACTTCATATAAACATACATTGAAATTGAAACAACTGATACTGCATCTAATTGCATCAAAAGTTTCAAATTTGGAACAGTTTCAGCTATGACGTCATGCTTCATTTTGTTTCATTTTCTTCGAGATTTAGCCGCTTATATAGATCTGGCTTTTAAAAGTCACTTGTCATCACTACCCAGGGTTGAACGATGGTTCATACGAAAATTACTAGGCTATCTATACGATCTTGAGAAGGTGCTAAATCTACAAGCAACTAGTGACACCACTGTTGATGTTAATTGAGATTGTATTAACACTTTCACCGCAAGAACTTCCCCTGAGCTAAATAAAATCGTCTGGCGTTAGGCAGAATAAAATACTAAAAGGCCCAATACGCTTGTTATATTAAAGATATATTTTAATTTTTGTACAGCGTAATCTGATGCAATTTTATAGTTTTAGGGAAAAATAACAACATTCTAAAATTTCATCGCGGATCCTCAGATGAGTGTGGTGGATCCCAAGGGCATGGGGGAGCATCACAATCTTATAATGTGTTTTATCACTGTTAGTTAGCTGTGTATCCCTTTCAACTTTAAATGTTTGTTTCTTAGTAGCATGTATTTGTGTACTTTGATCGAATCATAAAACATTTGTAATTCTCTCTATTTTTATATTGAATATAGCACATACATACAGTCTATATGTAAAAGGTTAAAGTTGTATGTATAGAATAAATCTACAGACGACAAATAAACGTTGTCACATCAAAAAACTTGTTGCTCTGAGATCTACACCAACAAATCGGCATTCCTGTAGTCGCGAGAAACAAACCTTTATTTATATTCTATGTACAACTTGTTAACTAGATTTAAAGTATAAATTTTCGTTTTTTATAACTCAACTAAGAATATCTTCTGTCTTTTCCCGCTGTTATCCCTCTCTTATCTGTTTCATTTTTCTGTTATTTTCCTTTGCTTACGTCATTTCATTACTTTGTTTGTTTGTTTTGGAATTTCGCACAAAGTTACTCGAGGGCTATCTGTGCTCGCCGTCCCTAATTTAGCAGTGTAAGACTAGAGGGAAGGGAGCTAGTCTTCACTACCCACCGTGTGTGATTACGATTACGAGTCGCACGCCTTAACACGCTTGCCCATGAGTATTGTTACACTTCCAACCAATGTGAAGAAAGACAACAATAAAATGGAACCACAATATTACTGAATATTTGTACATAGTAACTATAAAGACGAAACATTAAATTGAGCGGCCGAACTTAGATAAGAAAGAACAAAATGCGACAGCAAATAATTACTCACCTTGCGTTCCACGGGTATTTCGACTAGTCCAATTTGTAGGTATAAAGTTTTGTTTAAATATGTTAATTGTATATTCACATAAGGTCATTTTATAAAAATGAATTAAGTTCTTGAAATGAGAAAAAAAAAGTCAGACAACTAGTAAGAAATATTCACTTTACTTTGCAACCTGTGAGAGGCGAGGCAGTTACTGTAAACTAACTACTGTTTTAAAAAGCGTCGTACTAAAAAAAATAGGAAAAGGCACTATTTTCTAAGAGAAAAATATTCTTTTTTACGGTAATTAATGGTGAGGAAAACTGTTCTCATTGTGATAACACAAATACTATTTTTGATCTATTAAAGATGGTACCGTTTATTTAAAAATCAACAGATTTTTTAACTGCATTCCTTAAAAGTATATTTATAAATTACATCAATAAAGATATAATCAAACGTTCAGATTTAGTACCAGTGAAAGTCGAGTTCTTGCAACAAGGACAGTACTTCAAAATTCTGTTCTTTGATAAACAAATGTTTGTCGTACGTATCGTAGTTATTTTTATAATTGTCTGAATTTGGAATACCAAAGTGGGAATTTTTTATAGATTTTTTGTTTGTGCCAATAAATAGGTAGTGACACAATGTATTTATTATTTCGAACACATAGATACAGATATGCACTCCATGTACTTAAAATAAATAGTAAGATCAGAAAATATCACCAAATTAATTCTTGATATTGGATTTACCAAAAATATACATCTTCAACATTAAATTGCTGGCCAAAATCTTAAAGCCAATGAATATAAAAACAAAATATGCATTTTGTGTTGCAAGAGTCAACCACTGATTTGAGTAGAGCTTCGAAATATGCAAAAAAAAAGGAAAAATAAAATTAAAAAACTTTTTTAGCATTTAATAGAGAAAATGCTAAATTAGCCTAAATACCAGCTGGTCAAAAGTTTAAGACCATACCAAAAACAATTCCTAAACAGGGTAGAAAATGCCGAACAAGAGGTAACAGAAGTGAGTTGCACAGCCGTCATTACCGTCAAACATTTGCTTTTAATACCTCGTGGTTGAATTAATTAAACACAGAAGTAGTCACCAAGAGTTATTTTAGTGATTTAAAACATGACTATTTAACTCTATAGACAAAGGAAAACTGCTTTGTGCAGTACCGTGTATGCAAGCGTCATAAACCACGAGGAGGTCTTCTTCCCAATTTTAGCTAACCTATATCAAAAACAAAGGCCGAACTTTCACCCTGAACTACCCTCGAGGCAAAGTGTAATTTTGATTTTGAGTACTTAACTGTGCGAATTGTCATCAGGAATTCATTATTTCTGCTTTCTACACAAGGGTTGACATTTCATACCTAAAATTAGCTTGATCGATGTTGACAGATGTCCTAGACACACGCTTTCAAAACTATAGCTTTAATGTATTTCTGCTCTTTTACCATTGTAATTTCTTTTGTTACTTAAGAGTACTACATGTAAATTAAAAGTTGCTTTGCAGGTATCAGTTTTTATCACAGAAATGAAAACAACAGGTACAACACAAGGCTCATCTTCCTTTCTTGCATTTAACCGTCAGCTCAAATACTTATAACGTTTACTGAGAGTTTACAAAATGCTAGACACATAAACAAGACCTATCGATACTGCCCTCTCAATGTCTTCGTGGTAAGAAGTTTTACATCAATGCTTTTTGAACCTTATTTTAATACCTAGTGGATGAATTAATTAACTACAGAAGTAGTCACAAAATATTATTTAATGATTGAGAAAATAAAACATGAGTATTTAACTCTATAAACAAGGGAAAGCTGTGATGTCGAGAAACCCACCTTCGAAAAGTCGATGTCGAAAAGTCACCTTCACACGTTTTCGAACACTGCAAGTCAAATAAACACAACATAACCATAGAAAACACTCAAATACTAAATAAAGAAACAAACGCAAAATTAAAGAAGCCTTACTTATACAACAACTTAAACCCAAAATAAACCAATATAAAGGAACGCCTTTATACCTATATTAATATAATAAAATAAATAAAATTATATATTCAAACATCTAATACCGCCCTCTACATTTCGACACACAGTTACACAACCCCTTTCAAACATGTGGTCAGCTTCCGGTCAGTTACCTCTTTTTTTGTGAACCTGACGATGACCGAAGAAGGTCGAAACGTTGTTCGCTCTTCTATGTAAAATATTTTCTCAACCCAAACGAGCCGTTTTTGCATATAAAGGGAAAGCTGCTTTGTGCAGTACCATGTATGGAAGCGTCATAAATTACGAGAAGGTTTTCTTCCCAATTTTAGTTAACCTGTATTTAAAGAAAGGCCGAACTTACACACTGAAATGCCCTAAAGGGAAAATGTAATTTTGACTTGTGGCACTTAACTATGTGACTAGGCATCGGAATGCATTGAATATATGCTTTTTGGACAAAGGTGGACATTTCACAGTTTAAAGGATCTCGATCGATGTTGACAGATGTCCTAGACACACGCTTCCAAACTATAGCTTCAATATATTTTTGCTATTTTATCACTGTTAGATTCTTTTGTTACTCAAGAGTGTTACATGTAAATTAAAAGTTGCTTTGCAGGTATAAGTTTTTATCACAGAAATGAAAACAACAGGTACTACACAAGGCTCATCTTCCTTTTTTACATTTAACTGTCAGCTCTTACATTTATAACGTATATTGCCAATTTACAAAATTCCAGAGACATACACAACAACTATTGATACAGTCTTCTTGATGTCTTCATGGTAAGTTGTTTTACGTCAATCCTTTATAAACCTTCTTTTAATACCTAGTGGTTGAATAATTAAATACAGAAGTAGTCACGAAAAGTTATTTAATGATTGAGAAAATAAAACATGAGTATTTAACTCTATAAAAAAGGGAAAGCTGCTTTGTGCAGTACCATGTATGGAAGCTTCATAAATTACGAGAAGGTCTTCTTCCCAGTTTTAGCTAACCTATATTAAAAGAAAAGGCCGAACTTACACCCTGAACTGCCCTCGAGGCAAAATGTAATTTTGATTTGGGGCACTTAACTGTGCGATTACGCATTGGGAATGCATTGTTTATGCTTTCTAGACAAGAGTGGAGATTTCATAGTTTAAAGGAGCTTGATCGATGTTTTCAAATGTCGTAGACACACGCTACCAAAACTATAGGTTTAATATATTTCTGCTCTTTCATCAAATTTAATTTTTGTGTTACTTAAGAGTGTTACATGTAAAGTAAAAGTTGCTTTGCAGGTATCAGTTTTATCACAGAAATTAAAACAACAGGTACTACACAATGATCATCTTCCTTTGTTCAATTTAACTGTCAGCACTAATACTTATAACGTATAATGAGAGTTTACAAAATGCCAAAGACATACATTCCTCTTTATGTTTTCATGGTAAGTTGTTTTACGTCAGTCTTTTATGAACCTTGTTTAAATTTCTGGTGGTTCAATTAATTAAATACAGAAATAGTTACGAAAAGTTATTTAATGATTGAGAAAATAAAATATGAGTTTTTAACTCAATGAACACGGGAAAACTGCTTTGTGCAGAACCATGTGTGGAAGCGCCCTAAATCACGAGAAGATCTTCTCTCCAATTTTAGCTAACCTATATCAAATAGAAAGGCCGAACTTTGATCCTAAAATGCCCTCGAGGCAAAATGTAATTTTCACTTGGGGTACTTAACTGTGCTTTTAGGCATCGGGAATGTATTGTTTATGCTTTCTAGACAAGAGTGGAGATTTCATAGTTGAAAGGAGCTTGATCGATGTTCTCAGATGTCCTAGACACACGCTTCCAAAACTATAACTTTAATATATTTCTGCTCTTTTACCATTGTTAGTTTCTTTTGTTATTCAAGAGTGTTACATGTAATATAAAAATTAATTTGCAGGTAAATATTTTTATCACAGAAATGAAGAGTACAGGTACTACTAATGCTCATCTTTGTTCAATTTAACTGTCAGCATTAATACTTATAACGTATACTGAGAATTTTCAAGATGCTAGAGACATACACAATATCTATTGATACAGTCTTGGTGAAGTTGTGCTTTCCGTGGTTTCTAATACAAAATTTTTAGGCTCCTCTTTGACCGTAAGCTGACCTTTATACTGCACATCAATTAGCTATTAGTAAAATGTTCAAGAGCACTGAACATTCTCTGCATCCTCCTTCCATCATTTGGGGAGCAGATAGATGTTCTATGCTTAAGATACATCGTGCTCTTATTCGATCGAACCTAGACTTTGGGTCTCTGCTTTGTGACTCTGACAGGACCTTGGTATTAGAGATGCTGTGCCTCGTTTATTTTCAGGGACTTTAGTTCTTCTCCAGTCCAGAGCTTATACATAGTCTCCTCCACACCTCCGCCGTACATATAGTAACATGTTCGTATTTTGGTTGAGACAGTTAATTTCTTAATTGGGATTACCGGTATATTCATTCACTAAAAAGAAGGTGTTAGGATTTATCACTGTTTTATTAGAAATTTTACGTGTTCTTTTTTTATTTTTAAAGGAAAATAGGCTTACGTCCGACAGAACCAACACACCCCATTACCAGAATCTGTCATATACACGAGTTTTTATCTTTAGTGGATGATGAATATGTTGTTATGTGTAGTGTTGTGAGCCAATTAAAAACGTCAGTAAAGAGGTAAATAAGACAGTAAATGACACCTGTGATATTTTTTCCTTTAATATTAATTATAAGGTAAATATAGCAGTAAGCAGTATGTTTCCACATTCAACTATACAACATTACCTAATCCAGTTACCATCAGTTATAGCTGCTATTGTAGGAGGCCCAGAATGGCCAGGTGGGTTAAGGCGTGCGACTCGTTATCTGACGGTCGCGGGTTCGCATCCCCATCGCACCAAACATGCTCCCCCTTTCAGCCGTGGGTGCGTTATAAGTGACGGTCAAACCCACTATGCGTTTGTACTAGAGTAGCCTAAGAGTCGGCGGTGGGTGGTGATGACTAGCTGCCTTCCTTCTTGTCTCACGCTGCTAAATTCGGGACAGCTAGCACAAATGACCCTCGAGGAGCTTTGTGCAAAATTCAAAACAAACAAACAAACAATACAATCTAAAAACGTGTTGATTTAACAAGTGCAAAGTCTTGGCTAAAATCATGAGAATAATGTTTGAGATCACAGGACTTCAGTCTTTCCTAAATCTTTCCAAGAAAAACTATTTCTTTTGTTCTATCTTTCTGGGATAATTCTCTGGGTTACCATACAAGTGTTACATCAATACCTAATTATCATTTAATTACAAAACAAACGAAATTTAACAAAATAAACGCAACTCAAATGTAGATTTCCATAATTTCATGGATCGCTAAATATTAACACTGATATATTTCTGTAAACATTACAAGATATCACCTCAGCAATTTACAGTACCTTAGATATCATGTAGGGACAAGCATGGCCTGATGGTTAGGGCACTCGACAACTCCCAACCTTTAGGTCGCGGGTTCGAATTGTATTGTTGAACATGCTCGTCGTTTTACTGGCCAAGAGTTGCCAGTTTCTGATGTTGACTTCAACTTCTACTCTGTCATTCCTAAATTAGAGATAGATAGCGCTGTAAGCCCTCAAGCAGCTTTGCACGAAATTCAGTAAACAAAAGAAGAAATAAGTATGTAGAGCACATTTTAAAATAAATCTTAATTTTCTAACGTTATGTAGTAGATTACGATGCTAACGAAGTCGTAAATTATCCTCTACTTTTAAATGTCGCTCGTTCATGTGACGTGGACTAATCAGTCGCACAGTGAATTGGAAATCATAAAACTGAAAGCTTCATATTTAATAATGAACTAAATGGAAGTGGAACAAAATGGTGAAAGGTAAGACGAAAAATAATAATATCCTGTTAATAAAAGTTTTCTATCAACACTACCGTTGACATTTTAAGTTTGACACAGTTTACATATTCTCTAAATCTTTGAAACTACTTTTAAGTTAACAAGAAATTTAAAGATAATTTGTATGAGTGTTTATCTTCATGTTTTTGTCCTTTCAGATCATATGATAATTGCTCAGAGAAGTTTTGCAGTGAGATGAAATAGATTATGCCCTATACCTTCTGCAATCAGAACGCACAGTTATAAAACAGCCAGATTCCTTGTACCTGTTCTTAAACCATTAATATTTAATGAATATACTGTCCTATACTCATTTCAACTTGTTAGAGTTAAAAGATCTACATCTATGTTATGACTGTTTAGTGTTTAGTTTTCATATAAATTATTTATTCACAAACGTTCCACTGGATTAGCTTATTGACATTTGTTTGCAAAAACTCTTTCAAGAGGAGTCCTTTGTTCATGGCTAATCCAGATCTGGTTTTCAAAAGACAGTTGGCATCACTACCTGTGTTTCTAGTGACAACCATCAGTGAAACTGTGTTTCTAGTGACAACCATCAATTAGACTGTGTTCCTAGTGACAACCATCAGTGAGACTGTGTTTCCAATGACAACCATCAATTAGACTGTGTTTATAGTGACAACCATCAGGGAAACTCCATCTTTAAGAGTGGAGATGCGCCTCACTGCAGAAACTCCTTGAGTGGAGAGACCAGCGAGAATCTCTGACTCGGGAACGTTCTTCAAATCCCTCTCAACAATAACTCCTCGTAAAGAATTCAAAGTAGCATGAGGTGTAAACTCAATAGGTATATCCCCAATTGCCTTTGAATTCAAGAGGAGTTCACTGTGTTGTGGTGTGGATGTTTCAACCAATATGTCTCCAGATCGAAGCTTCTTTACTGACTTTGAAGAGCCAGCAAGTCCCTCTAGTCCCTTCTGAATAAAAAAGGGGGACATTTGCCCTAAAGGTTTTTCCGAAAGAGAATGTAATATAAGAAAATGAGGTACGTGTGTTACAGATGTTGAAGATTGCTGTTCTGAGTATTCAAGACGTGGTCGCTTACCCATCGACTGTTTTTTTTCACAATTTTATTTAAATTTTTTGGAGGATCCATGGGAAAAAGGAAAAATTTCGGTACCCACTGACCCCACCCACCATGGAGCTCTACAAGGGGACGCACTACAAGGACAATGCAACAACGCCAAGGTTTCGTGAGCACTATACCCAAACACCAGCATCAGGCACAATGTCTACAACACCCGTTGAGAACTTCCAACACTGGTACTCGGTTGACTCTAGCCCAAGTGGACCAGCCGATTGAACCAAGGGGGGCCACCCAAAGGCCGCCTGTCTACGGGAATTCGAGGCCAAAGTGGTGTGTTAGGGTTGGACCCTCAACCACCAGGATCCTTTCCTCCCCTTCACGGGTCGCCACGCACGGCAAACACGTGGGTGGATGTTTAGATCCCAGAGAAGGTAACCAGACAGAACAGAATCTTCCCTGGGAGGTCCCCTCACCACGTACAGGAATCCACACCGAGGGGGAAAATAAGTAATAAGTGTGTTGAATTAACAAGTCTAAAATGTATTGTCCAATTAACTTAAAGTTATTCTTAATATCTGTTTATGATAATAAGCATATTGATAATAATAATATTGATAATAAACATATTTAATTGTAACCATGGAATAAAACCTACTCATTTGAAAATTCATGATTACGTTGTTCACAAAACTAAAGTGTTAGTTAACCTTAAAATGGTAAATTGACTGGCAATACAAAGGACCCAACACAAAGCCCTGAAGAACACAATTTACAACTATAATCTGGTCAGATATAATTCCATTTCTCACTACTCTCCAACCAATTTTCTAACCAGTTTAATAACATTTCCCCCATACCCATACAGTTAATTTTTATAGCAAGTCTTTTGTTAGGCACATTTTATTAAATGCTTTCTGAAAATCAAGGCAAACTATATCCACAGTATTTCCTTCAGAAACTCTTGCAGTAACATTCTCAAAGAATGTCAGAATGTTTGTTAAACAAGATATACTTTCAGTGACACCACACTGGCTCTGACATTATGTCAAACTACTTTAAGTGATCCTGCAATGCACCTTTAATCACAATCTCCAAAATCCTTCCAACCACTGATGTAAGACTAACTGGACTATAATTGCTTGGACAATGTGCATCACCTTCTTTAAATATTAAAACTAACATAAGTCAACTTCCAGTCTTCTTTCACTACTTAATAATCTATAAAAACTATTAGCTAGTTATTCAAAAATAAATTCTTTATGTTCCTTTAAAACTCCAGAATAAATGTTGTCTGGCCCAGGAATTTAACAGTTTTGAGGTTTCCCAACTTTTATCACAATTTCAGAAAGAAAAATTAAAACTGTTATTTCAATACTTTTCTTATACATTACGTACTCTAGTTGAGGCATAACACTTTAATTTTCCTTTATAAAAATTGAAAAGAACGCATAATTTAACAAGTTTATGATCTTGTAATCTTCCAAGATCAGCTTCCCACTATCATTTTTAAGATGCTCAATCCCCATTCTAACATTTTGTTTACCAATCACATAACTAAAATTCCTCACTGTTTGATTTCAATCTCTCAGCCAATGCTCTTTCATATACAGTTTTTGCCCTTCTGTTTTCCTTTTTAACCTGTTCTCTTGATATCCTACAGTCTTCCAAGTTCTTATTATTTACAGTAAGTTTGAATTTCTTGAATTTTTATGTTTATCCATAATATGGTTTCTTAAGCCTATACTAAACCATACTTTTCTGCCCTATTTTTTCTGTAGGGAATATGTATGGTCTGCATGCAAATGAATGTTTCAAGATCCCAACTTTTAGTCCAATCTATGGATGCCAGATCATGTCTCATTCCATAAAAATTGGCTTTCCTGAAATTTAGAAGCAGAGTTAAATCGGTTTTAAATTCTACAAGCAGTAAAATTCTAAACCTAATAGTGCAATGGCTGCTTGCACTTAAATGCTCACCAGTCACAACTTCTGTTTATCATATAAACATAAGATGATAATATTAAATCTAGCTTCCTCATTTGTAGGTTCTGACACCAGCTGGTATATAAAAGTATTTATAAGTTTTCAAAAACCTATCCCCCTCACTGTCAAATTGAAAATTCTCCAATCAATACCACTAAAATTAAAGTCTCCCATAATAACATCCTTTTCAGGTACCATTCTGATCTCATTATACAGTTTCTGATTAACTTCTACATTCTGATATCATGATCTATAACAAATCTCAATTACAAGACTTTTCCATCTATATCTACTAACACTAATCTAAATTGACTCAAACTTATCGCTGTTTTCTTTAATATGATCCAACTCAACAGGATGTATTTCACTACTCACATATAAAGCTACTCCCCCCTTATTTTTCATACTCTATCTCTAGTAAATAATCTGTAGTCTGATATTTTGAAAAAATCCCATAATCAAAGTTGTTAATATCCAACCACACTTCATCAATACCCATAATATCAAAATACTCAGTTTCCACAACTGCTTTGAACTGAGTTATTTCTAATATATCTAGCATTGCAATAGCAACAATTAGTTAAATATATTATGCCTGTTGTACATGTTTTCCTATCAATTATATTTCTAGTGTTACTAATATCATAGCCCACACCTCTGTTTAACCCTAGTTTAAATTTACCACTGGAGCTGAGTTAAGAGCCTTTGCTAACATGCTAATTCCTGCTTTTTTTATGTGTAAACCATACATTCCAAAAAGATTAACCTTCCTATTAAAACTACCCTACAAATTTAGCCAACCTATTTTTTCATCCCTACATATTGATCAAAGCCAGACATTCAATCATAGTGGCCTATTTAGCACCTTATCCCCAGAATTTATTCTTGACAATATCAAACTGACACCTTTTCTTAAATTATACTCATCAATAAGCTCTTTAGATCCATCTTTCCTTACCTCACTATCCTCAACATTAGCACTAAAACTGTGCTGCTACTAGAATCCTTAACTATCTGGCTATATCAGCGATATCCTTTACCTCCTGCTCCTGGATAGCATAAGTTGTTTTTTTTTTTTTTGCTCCTATTCACTACACACACTACTTTTCTAACTAGAGAGTTGTCTACAACTATAACTTTCCAATCCTTGACAAAAACACACCTTGTGGTCCCATCGGTTTCCCCTAGTACTTGTAAATCTACAAAAACTCCCAGTTATGTAAAAACTACACAATAATTTACCCTAAAACTGAATAAAAATAATAATTCAGTTTTAAAGTTTTGCTCATGGTAAATCTATAGAGGAGCATCATAAAAATTATTAATGTTAAACATTATTTGTTGCTTGATTAATTTATTGCATGTTATCTTTTACAGAATAACAGTGCATGTGTATTTTGTGTTTAACCACCTGTGAAACATTACATATTGAAATATCAAGAAAGTTTCCATCTCCTTATTTAACGAAAATTAATTTCTGTGATAGTTAAGAATTAATAACATTTATTCATATAAGACAAAAATTAACTACATAAGAAACTACTCAAGTTATTTATTTACTTGACTCAACACGTGACAACAATGTTTCTAAATACTAGCAGGGCTTTCTGTAGTGAAATGTTACTAATAGTGTACTTCATCACCCTTCTTTCTCTTCAGACCTTCTAACTTCATTCACACCTCTTGTACTTGACCTTCAAACTGTTTCTTTTTACATTCAGTTTCTTGTTGAGTTTCTGTGATATTTTTGAGTTAAGCAGCTAAGTCATTATTATTACATAAGTTGGTAACAATTTTATATAATAAATACATTGCCTGTAAAATACAACAGGGGCTTCACTGCAGTAATGCCATTAACGTTAATAAATACAAAGTAAATGTATACAAGTTTACTTTAACTTTTACAAAAATACTTAAACATTCTCAATAAACAATCATCAGACTAGAAGATTAAATCTTAGTGCTACAGTTAAAAAACTATATAATTAATTGACTTAAGTGTTTTAATACCTTTAATTACAAAGTGAAATGAATGAATAAAAATACCAAATAAAATAAATTTATGTAAAAAAACTCAACAAACTTTCATTTGTATTTCCAAACATTAAAAACTTCAGTTTAATATCTATCAACATCTTTTTAATTTATTCCATTTTGTACATATAAATGAAAGTCACGAATTTTATTTTAGTTTTAAGTTGCAGTTCTAACGCAACTAGTAATGATTGTGAATATATTTATTTATATGAGTGTTATATGGCACCCTTAGCCACAAAGCTGGAAAAGCACAATAATTTAAAATAAAATTGAAACAATTTGCTCTTCTAACTTGAGTAAAAACGCGTTTTTATTGATTTTAGCCAATCGCTGTTTCCCAATCTCGGTTGCCGTGATGTATACCATTGCCACCACTTACCTTCCCAATGCCATAATTTACTCATGAAAACGCGTCATGTAAGTTTTCAATTCTTTCTAACTGTTTAAATCATAGAGGGATTTATTTCAGTAAGGATATGATTTTAGGTATATGCACTAAACTGAGAAGTACAAGCTCAACTGATGATACGATATTAGAAGAAAAGATGTTTGTGAACAATTTCTGTAGCAACTATAGAACTTTTTTAATTTTGAAAAGAATGATTTATCATTTTGTTTGTTATTTGAATTACGAGGCTGAATTATGATAAGAGAATAGATATTATTTTATGGAACAAGATAATGTATGGTTAGATAAGTCATTTCACTTTCGAACAAACGAAGTTTCATATTGCCATCAAGGCCTTTCCTTTCTTAAAACCCTGTATGTCCCAAATGGCACAGTGCAGAGGCAAACTGTGTACTTTGTTTTCAAATCAAAACAAAACAAAATTTGTAGTTTTAAAAATATACAATAATCGGTACGTTTTTAAAACGATTTAGGAATAAATAAAATCAGTATTTTAAATCTACAACAAAAACAAGCATATTTAACTGTGTCTTAAAATAATTACAGTGAAATGTTTTGAAAATTTCATAGCTGAGAATTCATGTTAATATCACATATATACATTGGTATACAATTAAGGTAGAAGGTTTGCTTAAGTTAAATATCTTACAGAAAGTAATTATTTACTACATAACTATTATATTTAATAGTTTTTATAGAATTCAATAAACCACACAAGTACGTCTAATAGATACAGTAAGGTCTTGTAGAAATGTTTAAATAATTTAAGTAGTTAATTTTCCTCATCACAATCCAAAGATTATCTACAACTTTAAAAATATAGGAAACGACAGGAGAAGAGGAAATTAATGCTCAGTGACTCCTCTTCGTTTCTTTAGATATACATTAAAAGTTTTATACATGTAATGTCTTTTGTCCATTATATTAAGAAGCGAAAACTCTCATGCCCACTGTTTTTGTTGTACTATAATCCTATGTAAGTTAGGAAAACATTTGTGAGATTTACATTTATATATATATATATATAAATTATGATGTATCACCACAATAATTAAATTAATAAATGTTGATTTCCTGGTAACCTGATAATTTCTTGATTCGTATTTGGAATAGTTTTGAAGTTTGACTGCTTCTGTGGATATCATGCTAATATTATTGACAAAGGAATGTTGTTGTGCATATAAGTATACACGAAAAACTTTACAAAAACAGGTGTGATATGCATATGTCAATAACTATATTTAAATTATTGCCTAAACTCAGGGCGTAGCCAGAAATGGCCATTGTGGGGGGTGCTCAGTTTGAGTGCTTCATGCAAGCACCGCAGGCGCGAAGCCATGCTATGGGTCCGGGGCATGCCACCCCGGGAAATGTTTAAATAAAAACATAAAAGAAAAGCCTGAATTATGCATTCTGAGACAACGTTTTGGCAAATTTCAGAATGGCACACTGAAGTGTTTGTCTTATTTTTTTTTAATCATAAATAAATATACAGGCCTATATACATAATATATAACTTAAAGTCCTCAGGCCCAGCAAAGTAGGCCTACAGTCCTGTCATCAACATATAAAATATAGAGTCACTCAGGAGAGTGCAAAATATATGTATAGTGTCTATAATATGTATTCAAATATCATGGACAGTGAATGTTCAGATTCCTGGATTTCAAGAATTAACTTCACAAATAAACAGTGGGTGGCACTGTGGCAGGCTGGCAGCACCATGGCACTAACCTAGTATCATTGGCGCCATCTATAGTGAATAATTCACTATATGTGATATAGTGAATAATTCACTATAGATGGCGCCAATGGTATTGTGAATGTGATGTTGACAAACAGAAGTTGCAATATACAATCACTCACTATGTCAAGCCTGAAAAGCAAAAGACACTGCATAGGTTCTTTAAAAACCCATTTATAAGGCTGAACCTGATCAATCTGCTGCAGCCAATCAGGTTGAATCTGAATTGTCAACTGAATTTTCAGTCATCACCGTGGCCTTCTACCAGACCTGCCACTACCACCTCAGGTCCAGTTTGGGATATTGGAAATTATATTTCTGATGATATCAGCATTGGTAAACAGGTAAGTCGACTCCTCATTAAATTAATTTTGTATTAAAAATCATGCAAACACTCTGAGTTTTAGACTGAATATTCATTGCTAGGAGGATGTTACGCCTGCTCTGTGAAGTACAGCTCTAAGCCTTTCTCTTCGAGGTTATTGTACTCTTATAACATACTTTCCTATGTGCAAAATAACTTAATTAGAACTATGTCTTTCTGTCTCTTTTAGATAAACGCTGAAACCAAAATTGCTTCCTTGAGAATGTCTGGAAGCCAGGGAGTGATTGTTTTCCCCCAGCGTGGTCCAAGAAAGCTGCCTTTTCAGCATCGTTGGCTTTCACAATGGAGATGGCTACTCTACAGTCAACATGCAAAGGGTGTTTTCTGCAAGTACTGCTGTCTTTTTGCTTCTGATGGTGCTGGTGTTGGAAGCCAGAAATTGGGACAACTAGTGAAATTTCCATACACAAACTGGAAGAAGGCTGTTGAAGACTTCAAGGCACATGAATTGAAACAGTATCACCAAGACAGCAAAGAAAAAGCTAACATTTTTACAGGTTGTAAACACAAGTTCATCTGTGCACTTGCAGCTTGATGCTAATTACAAGCAAGAAATTGAACAGAACCGGCAATATTTGATGCCTATTATTGATACTGTATTGCTGTGTGGGAGACAGGGTTTAGCTTTGAGGGAAAATATGATTCTGGTCCAATGTTTGTTGGTGAAACTGATGAGGAGCCCATCAATAACGATGGGAATTTTCGGGCAATTTTGCGCGACAGGGCAAAGGGTGATGTCAAGCTTTCAACAAGCCTTAAGAGTACAAAGAGGAATGCTATGTATCTGAGTCTTCAAATTCAAAATGAAATCATCAATGCCTATAATACTCATGTTATTCATGCTTCGGTCAACAGGGTTAATGCTGCAAAATGTTTCTCAATATTAGCTGATGAAACAACAGATATTTTAGGCATTGAACAGTTTTCGCTGTGTGTTAGATATTTGCATGCCAATGACAACTCTGTTGCAATGAGAGAAGATTTTTGCAATTTATACCTGTTTATGATGTGACAGGCAGAAACTTGAGTGATGTTATCATAACCAATCTGACAAAATATGGTATTGACATGGCTTACCTGCGAGGACAAGGGTACGACGGTACTGCCTCTATGAGTGGGAAATTCAATGGTGTCCAGAGACACATAACTGATAAATTCCCACTTGCACCCAATGTACACCGCAGTGCCCATTCCCTAAACTTGGCAATTTCTGGTGCTTGTAAAGAAGTTCCTGTGCGAAATTGCATGTGAGTAATTTCTAGCATTGAAAACTTTCTCAATACACCCAAACGGTGGAGAATAAAGCACCTGAATCGAAAAAAAAAACGTTTGAAAGGTCTCTGCCCCACCCGGTGAGTTGAGAGACATGACTCAGTCATTGTCTTTCTAGAATTAATCCATGCAGTTGCAGATGCCCTTGAGACCATATCAGGTTTGCAAGACAGAGATTCTGCCACGCAAGCCAATCAATTGTTGTGTTCCATAACATCCAGAATTCATCATCACTCTACTTACCATTGCTAAATTGTTTTCCTTTAGTTTACCTCTGTGTAACTTACTGCGGCAACAGAACATTGATTTAGGTGCTGCAATGCATCACGCAGAAATAGTGGAAGAGTTAATCCGTTCACTTAGAAATAATACTGTGAATGAATTTAACAACAGTTTCTGTGAGGCTCAAACTCTGTGTAGTGAGCTTCAAATTGACATCATAATGCCAAGGCAGGATAAAAGACAGATGTACCGTGCTAACCCACAATCCACTAGCCCTGAGGAGTACTTTCGTATTGTTGTATTTGTATCATTTGTTGATCACTTTCTTTCACAAATGACCGTTTATCCAGTCACTAAACTATCAGGATCTACCACAGAACGGTCAGAACCTACATCACAACAATGTGACCAAAGTAAAGAGTTGGTCAATATATACAGGGCTGACATTGACAGCACTTCACTAGCTGCAGTAGGTGAACGTAGGGTTTGGTACAAATCACTTGCAAACAACAGACCAAAAAATGTCATAGATGCATATGCAATGTAGAAATGTTCCCAATCATTTTTAGACTCTGGAAAGTATTTGCCACGCTGCCTGTGTCAACGAGCTCAGCAGAGCGTTCGTTTTCAATTCTCAGAAGACTCAAAACGTATTTGAGAAATTCCACCACTGAAGATCGATTGAATGGCCTGGCCTCATTATATATTCACCGTGATATTAAAGTTGAACCAAACTGTGTTGTAGATGTGCTGGCAAGAACGAACAGACGTTTGAGCCTTTTATAGATATTCGATTGTATTTCTCTAGTTCTGACAAAACTTGCTGTATTAAAAGAGTGTTAAATCAGAAATTTGCATTTGACTATTTGTCGTGTGTGAAATTATCTGCCATGTAATCACGGATCTTTATGAAACTTCACAGGTGGCAACTGAACTTGTCTAAAAAGTTTGGGTCCATGGGGGTGTTAACACCCCACTTTGGCTACGCACCTACCTGAACTGCTTGTACCTTTCGCCTCAAAGTAATTATGACTTTGAGCAAACGTAATAATAATAATATCATGGTGTCAAAAGAACAACGTTCAGATATGTTACAGATATTTCTTCCAATTTCACCAAAGATAAAACTGAAAGGATCATGACAACCTAAGTATAAAGTCCAAACGTTGCATGGTCTTATATATATATACTTGTGCATTCTTTAAATAATAACTATTTTGCATTTAACGGAAAAACTTTAAACGCTTGTCGACATTATGGGAAGATTACGATGAGAAGGTTATATTACATTAATTTATTAATTTAGTTATATCAGGCATTTTTACTTGAACCCAAGTGAGCAATTGCTTAATTTTAAAATTTAAGGTATATTTTTACCGGCTAATTCCTTCTAGAGAATTTTGTAAAATACAAATCGTTTTGTTTTTACCTTCCTTATTAAGAAGCATTAATAGGATTGATTTGTTTGTTTCGTGTTTACTTTCACTTAATTTAATATCGATAATTTCTTGTGTTTACACTTTTGAGGTGTAAACTTTTCTCACTATTCAAATTATTGTGTTGTTGTTTTTCGAATTTCTGTTACGTTGCTATGATACAATAACGCTTAACAATTATTCTTGGACTGTCAGTTATTGCACGTGCGGTGGTTGTTGAACTAGCGGTATTTATTAACCAATAGTTTAGATTTTGTGAGAATTTTAAAATAACCTTAATTTTTTAAATTATTTTTTCATTGATATGTAAATCCTCTTATATAAAATTACATTTTTTATTATTTTTTTAAGTCATGGAAACGCTCGAGTGACCTTTCTTTTTCAAGACAGAAACAAGCCTTATTAGTTAACGACAAACCCTAAGGAACATTTTGAAACGAAACAATAATATATATATGAACACATAAGGTAACATAGACAGAGTAACAAGAATTACACAATGCCAAAAACATGGTTCTGTCTTATGTACACCTTGTGGTAAAGAAACTGAAACAGTGAGACATTTATATTGCCTGAATTCAATGGTTCAAACCTTATGGACATTAATATTCGACACTATTTCTTTTATCATTCAAATATCAGTACCAATGAATCAGAAACGACGAATTCTTGTACAGGGCTTCCTAGAAGGATTAAGAAAAGACAGCCTACAGTGTAAGTTTTTGATTACATTAGTCAAATATTGTATTATGACTGTTAGGAAAATTTGTTTAGCCAAAAATATCCATTTAAATCTGTTGTCATTTTATAATGGTCAGTTAAGAAAGAAAATAAGTTTTGATTATTCCAGGTATGTTATTCATAATGATGTCAATTCTTTCTTTCAATTTTATTCTAAACTTGTTCGTCCTTTAATATGAGCAATTACAGATAGTATTAGGTGCATTCAATTGTATATAACTATGTATTTGATTTTTTATTTGTTTTGTATGTAATATATGTGATTACGAGGCCTCTTCAAGAGGTTTGTAAATAATAAAAAAAAAGAGTTTGCACACTTACGTACTACAATTTTATTTCGTACGACTCTCCGATTTGTCAACGATGGCACTATTTTAAGACATTTTGTCTCAAGGTTTATCCCTGATACTGAAAAGTGTCATTGGCAATGATGACAATATCCATCTTACAAATGTTTTTAGTTTTTTAAGGTCATTGGCCTTTTTAACGCTATTTAAGAGTTCAAAAATTAGACTATTTTGTTTTAACATGATGTCTTTTTACGAATTAAATAAAACTAGTTCGATACAAAATGGCTGTGACGCCAAATAACTCGAAACCAGGACCTATCCGTTAGTCATCCTAGCGAGTTATAATAATTAAACTTATGCTACAGAGTTATTGTTTGGAATTAAGCACAAAGCTACACAATGGACTATCTGTACTCTGCCCACTACGGGTACCGAAACCCGGTTTTTAGCGTTGTAAGTCCGCAGATATACCGCTGAGCCACTGGGGGGGGATGCTACAGTCTTTTAAAACTTGTATTACTTTATTTTCTCTCTTACTGCTGTAAACTAGATTTAAAAATTGGATATAATACTATTTAAGTTTATAATTTAAAAATTAGACTGTTTTGTTTAACATGATTCCGTTTTACGAATTTTAACAATTTTATTTTCAGTTTTTTTACAGGTTGTTTGTCGCAGATAGCCTAGTTGCTTTGCGCCTTAAAACGCCAGATCAACTAACCAACCAACCTCTCCGATTTATTATTATGCACGTTTCATATTACTGCCTCAAATAACAGGAAGTTCGATTTGTAATTAGTAGTTAATATGTATTAACTTTGTTATTTGCCAACAAGATTTATACACACAATTTCCATTTGTCTTTTCTTTATGTAAATATATTTTAATATACAAACACCAAAATTATACAATTTATAATTATGGTTATTACTAATAGTTATTACAAATGATTTATAAACGACAGTATTAGAAACTTACAGACAATACTGAGTCGTATATCCAGTTTAAAACAGAATATTTTATCGACGATCCAAATTCGCGCCGAAAAAGTTTATTCTGAGTTGATACTGTTCCACCTCGCTTAAGCTAACGCCGTATTTCTTAACTGGTCTCATACACTTACTAATTCATTTCTTTCGGCAAAGATATTTTATGTCCCTGTAGAAATAATAACGTCTGAAGTTGAACGGTTGGTACGCTCGAAATCAGTTAACGTTCCTAGTCCAATTCTGTAGTTTTCCGATTAATAGAAGTTGTTCTCTGGTTATCAATAAAATTGTTAATACCAATACCAGCCGTTTTGAGATACATTTTTATTTCAAGTGGGTTTCTCGTCATCAAGAAAAACGTTATAGCCTCTTAGGCCTATACAATACTGACTGTATATCACCGACAATATTCTGTTTTTCGTCTCTCGGCTTTTTATAAGAATCACACGCGTTTGTAGAAATTTTGACATTGCTCACGCGTGCTTTCTTCAAACAAATATTGTTGCTTTCAACTTTAGAGAATTCGCTAGAGTTTCAAGAACAGGTAGGACTTGAGCAGTACATATTTAACAATATACGTTACATCCAAAACATAAAACTATATAGAAACAAGCGTAGGCTCTAAAATAAATGTACGATATTAATGGCGGAGGGGGGTTAATTCCTTTCAATCACCAATAAAGTAACTTAAAATAATTTAGGTGTTTGAATAACGTTAGTGTCTTTGCCTAAATCGCCGTTCCACATTATACACCGGAACAAATATTTGGAACGTTTTCGTTTATGAATTTACTGTTCCGTTACAGATACCAGAAATCCATTGCCTGAAACTTTGTATCTATAGCATAGCGTATTATATATATATATTTGTAGTTAACTTATCTTCGGTGGTTAATATTTTTACAATTATTGCAAACAATAAGACAATGAATTAATATTTTTGTCGTGTTCGCCACCCGGAAACTAGCGAAGAATGATTACACGTACACTTGTAATAGCTATTACATTTTTAAACATTCTTTTCTTCCTGGTATTTGAATTTTCTTGCTCATTAATATAATTTACTATCTTTTTTTTTCTTTTTTATAATCTTTTAATTTTATATCTCGTTCTACAGTTTTTTGTATTTTTTCTTGATTTCCTTTCACTGTTTCTCCAACTCCAATAAGCCACCAAGCAACTCATTAGTGTGTTTTCTGATTTATAACGCTTAAAAATCAAGTTGGTAGGCTAAGCACAGATATCCCATTCTGTAGTTTTGTGTTTAATTATAAACTAACAAACAACTCTAATAAAGGTTATGAGGTCATCTCGAAGATTGAAGTATAATAAGTAATTCTTTTTTTTTATTACCTGTAAAAACTGTGTCACGTTTGATTTATTTAAGAATGAAAAAATCAGTTTATTTCTGTCATCGCTTGCTACAGATTTGCTACGTTGCAATTTAGTTTTACATTTCCTGTCCATATTTTTCAAAGTTAAGTAGATATATAAACCTCCTTTGTGTAACTTTATGTAATGTTCAAATATATGTACATATAAACACATAGAGAGATGAAATTTTGTGCAATGATGTTTCGTGCTAATAAGATACATGTATTTTGTTCCTATCGAAACTGGTTACAAACTAAGTAATATGGTCATGCAGCCTTTGATATGAAGGCTAGGAGGTCACGTGTTGATGGGGAACATGACTACTCAAAGCAGAAGATAGCCTAAGAGTTTTCACATAATTTTTCTGTAAGTTCAGTGTCATTATTGGATGATTTTATTATATCGTGTTGAAAACATTTTATTGATTGTGCAGAATGTTACGAATTTCAGGAAAAACTACAACTGAATTTAAGAGAACACCTTTTAGAATACATTGTCTTACTCAAATATATTTTTTTCTAGTATTCTTTTCAAGAAAAGGATTTTCGTGTTCAAAACGTAAATCAAGCTCGTGGTATAATTCCATCAGGGCTATTTCATGTAGAATTGTTTGGACAGATAAAACAGTACTTCTAATTAAATCACTACGTGAATTGAAGATTTAGAAATAAGCGTTTATTTTCTGGTATTACCGGAAATCCCTTGGGACAAGTTTCTTATATTTGACATGATATATCAGTGACATCGTATCATGTACAGCAAATATTTAGACTTATTTAGTGATTGTTTCTAAAGTGTATGAAGCTGCTAGTCTTCAAGCCTACATCTGTGTTATGTGGGTATTAAACTACAAAGTATAAACAAATGATACATATGAATTAATAGTCACAATTGTAAAATATAGAAAAACTGATATTTGTGGTAGAATATGAGTTTAAGTAAGAGTATGATGCATCACTAATACTCGACGTAAATTAAAAATCAGCTCGAGGTGAATGTGAAAACACAGTCCCAAGCATTACCTTGGAAACTATAAACGAAATAATCCTTTAATTACGAATCTGTTCTGAATGGAAATTACCCTGTAAGCACTTTTGGACAAAATTAAGTATTATTTCTATGTCGTTAATTTTTGTAATTTGTAAACCTAAAAAAAAAGAAAAACTTTCCAAGAGTGAATTTTCAACAAACTTTTAATTCAAATAAATATTTTATATTACAAGCCACAAAACACTAAAATGAGAACTGATTATAATCAGTATGTAACACAAATTTTGTTGCTGGATAGTATGTGTTATTTCTTAATTGCTTATGTTGTAAAAGTACAGAAAATGGCCATTATTCCCTTCAAACTTTGCTTTTGTGACCTGGATAATGAAATTTAGAAATTAACCTATTTCGTATGTAAAAACGGGCAAATTTGGACATTCTCGTTTACATAAGGTCTGAATAAAGCAACACATAGTAATCGAGATTTACATGTATTTATACTAAAGTTATATAAAAATGAGCAAAAACGTTTAGAAGTTAATAGTTTTTCGAGATTTGCCACTGTAATATAAATCACTTTCATGTATCATTCCCAAAATTTAGTCTCCTCTCATGTTTTCGTTATACGTACCTTCGTGGCGGCGTTCAAAGTCCAGTATATCTTGGTGGAAGCGCTCGCCTTGCTCCTCTGAGTATACTCCCATGTTCTCTTTGAATTTATCGAGATGAGCGTCAAGGATATGGACTTTAGGGACATCCTGCAACCCATTTTGCCGTAATTCTTCACCAGAACCTCAACCAGTTCCAAATAATTTTCGGCCTTGTAATTGCCCAAGAAGCCCCGAACCACTGCGACAAAGCTGCCACAAACTTTTTCCCTCCTATTGAGCTTCTTGGAGAATTCTGTGCTCATAGAGCTTAGGGAAGACGTCTCGAAGGTACTTGAAGACAGACTCCTTATCAAGAGCTGTGACAAATTGTTTCATAAGACTCGATTTTATGTGCAATGGTGAGAACAACATCTTATGGAGGTCCACCAGTGGCTCGCACTTTACATCATGCCTCCCCACAGAGAACTCAGTTCGTTGTGGCCAGTGCTTCCTGTTGTAGTGCGCTTCAGTGTCCCTGCTGTTTCAAAGGCAAAAGATAATAGGGAAACTTGGTAAAGCCTTCTTGAAGACACATCAGGAATACCACCATTTTGAAATCTCCGATAACCTCCAAGCCATACTCATAATACTTCAAGGCTTCTAGCAAGGTCTTGACGCTGTTGTATTACTTTTTTGAGGTGCACCGAAAGATATTTAAATTTTGAAAGTTGTATAATATAAAATTTGCTATTCAAGCAAGCAAAAATTGTCCATCTTACCTTCTAGAGTTTTTTGCAGTGCTCACAGGTAAAATGAGATGCTCATGGTCTTTCTTGTTCCCCGACAGGCATGCCGAAATATTTCTTGTAGACTTCACACATTTTAGCAGATACTGTCACGGAGTACTTTTTCGCTCTTGTCTTGATAAGTTGGCCACATACATAGTAGAATGTGTCTAGAGAATGCTTGCAGCTTCTTGATGCCATCTTTGAAAAAATCAGATAGGTCTGTGTGTTCACTTAGGCACCAAAAACGAAACTGAAGTGGTGAGCCCCTGTATATATATTAGTATGGAAAGTTCTAGAAAATTCTAAAAGGTTCTTGAAAATTCTTGTAAGTCCGAGAAATTTCTCTTTCAGCTACTCAGCACTGAATCTAACTGGAATGTTCTGGAAAATGGGTAAATTTGAAAATTACAGTACCCAGGTCACAAAAGCAAAGTTTGAAGAGAAAAATAGGTCTTTTCCATTTACTTTAAGCATAAGCAATCGGGAAATAACACTTTCTGCTCAAGAAAAAGTAAAAAATTTGGTTACTTAGTGTTATTACTAATGAAGTAGCTAAAATGATATCTTAAGGGGCGTATCAAGAAGTTTGAAAACAAAGTTAGATTTCTTTGCGAAAAACTACTTTTATCGCCAACCATAATTAAATCTTTGTAAAATTAAGATAGAAGAAAATGTAAACAAAATCTTCAATTAGATATTGGAAAATAAAACGTAAATAACAAAGAAAGAAAGAAAAGCTTTAAGAAATAATACAAAAAAAATATGCTTGACTGCGGATTTGTTGGGTTTTTTTCTTTTAATCAAGTCCACTGATGGGACAGCGAAAAGTTTGTGGACTTAAACACTAACATCTGAGGTTCAGTTTTCCGCGGTCGACACACCAGACAGTCCGATGTTGCTTTGCTCTAAAATAAATAAACTTTCAATCAACAGTTCTTTTAATTTGTTCATTATAGGTTTCAGCATAAAAATGTATACAGAAAAAAATAACATTTCAGCTCTATCTTTTTCTACCAGAAGTTATTATGCAGAAAGTATTTCGTCAATTCATAACTTATAAACTTACACTAGGCTTACGACAAGATATCCAAGTTGTTTTTATTCGACGAAGCGATATTTTCCGTACTTGTTAAATAAAGCTGTGTCCTGTATCGTGGATAAGTTTGTCGTACCTTAAACTGAATATACCCATTCAAAGAAATATCATGTTAATATTTTTAATGCTTAGCTTATTCAAGGAACAACAAGCGAATACAAGTAAATCAGTAGCATAAATACCTGAATTCTTGGTGATAGAACTGTAAATTTAGAATAATAAAGCTGTGAATCACTTGTTTTTAAAGCAGCATATTTAGTAATATCACGTTTTAAGGTGTGAAATCACACTTTATCCAGTACTGTAAAATGCAAACTGAATATAAGGTGTATCTTCTCATCGTAGCTTAAAAACTTCAAGGTGTAGAATTCATATATTGTTCCTATAAGATGGGATGAAAATCGTTAAGAGTGCAAACATATTTATTCAGTTGAAAGTAATGAAAAATGGCAGCAACGTTAACAGTTCTCCCTACTCATCTAGGTATCAACAAGACATGTGACAAAAGTATGAGGCAAAAGTTTCTGTTTTATACAACTTATCATACCTGTCAATTGGTTGGAAAACTTAACCAGAAAATTTCCGTTGTTGGAACAGGTGAAGAGACATGTTATCTACTTCATTCTCTTTAAACAAGGAATTTTATTATATATATGTGTGTTGTGAACTGAATATATCTATTTCATTTTCTTGAGTTAATTCATTTGATGTAAGTATGTTCATACTTCACAGTAACATATCGTGCATATATATACACACAAGTATATACCTTTTTTATTATTGTCTATGAAGGGTTTTGTTTTGTCTTTTCATTTCATATAATTTTGCAGGTGACTTATTTACATCATTTGTTGATTGTTTAGATGTTACCTAACATAAACGATTTGCTTTCATGTTGTTCCATTTTCAATTCATTAGTAAAAATTTCTTATTTTTGCGTAAAGGCTTTTTTTCCCTTATTTTAATTTTGTTGCATTATGTTTGATCTTTATTACAGGGTATTACTTGTCATTTTCATTCACAGCTAAAGGGTTTATCTTTTAAAGTTAATCAATGTTTAAGGATTTGTTAAAGTTGTTTATGTTTCGTTTATTTTATGAGCTTTACTCTGAGCGATTTCTTCTCTTGCATTATTCATTTGTATTGTATGATAAATGTAAAGTTAGAATGGTCACTTGGATGATGCATGTACTTGGGGAAAAATGTGTATATGTTATTTTTCATATGTTTTCCAGTTTGTACATACATTTTTCCCAAGGTTTTAAATTCTGGGACTTTGAGATATTTATCACATTATCATTCTTAGTGATTTCATCAATTTGGGTTACTGTTTGTTATCACATAATCATTCTTAGTGATTTCATCAACTGTTTGTTTTGTTTTCAAGGATATTCGTTGTTTGACTACTACTTTTCTTTAAACACGTTGGTTCTATTAATACAATTTTTAGTTCTAGAAAAAAGGAGATAGAAGTATAGTGATGAGAGAGCATAATACAATTATATCTCTATTTAGTCAACATTCTAAAATTACTTATCTAATTCTTAACTTAAATTTAACTTTCTTTTTTGAGTTTTGAGAATTTTGTCGTTTGTAAAATACTTATATATATATAATTGCTGAAAACAATTTTCATAATTTTATCGTATACCTGCTCCCCTTAGTTGCGGTCAAAACATGATAATAGAATATACTTTAAATAACCAAACTTATTACTGTAAACCAAGTAAAATGAACTGAAGTTTAAAGTTAACGATAAAGATTATGAGAGAGAAAAAGTGGCAGAAGTTTTCAAATTTGAAAAATTCAAATGAAACTTATTCTGAGTGATTAAAACAACAGCTGCTACTTGATAATAATAATAATACACAAAACATTATAATTGACTTTGAAATGTACTTGGTGAAATTTCAATATTAAATCAAAGGTGAATTTAAAGGTGAATCTAAGTGTTTTTGCACAGTTTGAAAATTTTCTGAATTGAATATGATATAGTATCGATGCAGATTATTCACAAATAGTTTTATATTTAACTTTAAACTAAATTTTAAGTTATTTTCAAACTATACAGATTTACATGACTATTTTATCGAGATGTTTGTCTTGTTATTCAGTAATTTACTTCTGTATAATCAATGTATATTTATTTAGAAATTGCAATCTTTATATCAAATAAATGTTGCAGTAAGTATTGTCTTTAAAAATTTACTTCATTTATTTCTGATGTTATAAAAGAAAAATATATTGTGCAATTACCCCTTTAACTTCACAAAATTACTTGCTACTTAAAAAAACGACATAACCTGTTATATCAGAAATCAAAATTTTTCAAGCTGAGAAATATTCTTTACCCTTGTCTTTCTCTTAATATTATTTCATGGACACGAATTTAGGGTACTGGAATAATATATTCCTAGTATCAGCAAGTTAAATAATAACAACGACGAAAAAATAAACTACAAGATGTTTTAACTGTGCTCTGCCCAACATGGGTATCGAAACCTGGTTTCTAATATTGTAAGTCCGGAGAAATAATGCTGGGCCACTGGGGAGAGGGCGACACAGTGTGGTGTGTTTTGTTTTCTGAGTTGCTTTTTCCTCACCACAATGAATTTATATGTAAGTTTTGAAGAGAAGCACTAATGCCAATAATCTGTTCTAAACTGTTCAGCAGACAAACTTTATACTATACTTAAAATAAATATGAATTCCATGCTATCTTTCAGTTCACCACTTGTCACTGAGTTATATCAGTTTTATGAAATTCTGACCCTCATCTGTAACCCTGAAGAAGAGCAAATCGAGAAAGAAAAACAGGGCTAAGATTCTTGTAGTGTTGGACTGCATGTTATATGTAGAATTATTTTGTCATTTTTATCGCATGAAACGGTGGATTTCCTCAAAATCGATATCAATCGGTGACATGTAGCGAGTGGAATGGTATATTGGGTTACACATTTATTTTTAGAAGTATATAATTTCAGACAATGAAAAAATGATATTCAACCTTTTATTTCAAGTACATATATATGCACATATATGTTGCAAATACAAACGAAAAGGTCCAGCCTCTTGATTTCATACCTTATATATTTCGTAATGTCAGGACAGTGAAGATCTTCACTTATAGCCACTATTTAAAATGTATTTTTTTATTAGTCAAACAACATAGCAGAATCGGCTTATCCAGATATTCTTAAAGTAAAAAAGGATGCCCTTAATTACTAAGCACTAAAGAAAACAGTTATCAAACATCAGAAATATAACTTATCTAGGGTTATCAATAATAATATTAATACATTCACTCAATCTAAAGTAAAATTAAGATAAATAAAACAATTAACTTGAATCTAACGGTCACCCGACAACAATGAACGAACGTACACGTTTATTTATATAATTTTGTGTTCACATTTCCAGAAGATTTAGTCATCTGTCTCTCGGTGGACTCAGCAGATACCCCAATGTGGCTTTGTTGTAAGAAAACAAACACAAACTAGTCATCTGTAGTCTAGACAGACCTAAAAATAAAATAACTTGGCACACTTGAATCGTGATAAAAAAATTTTTAAAAATCTGTTTTTGTTTCGGGGGGGGAACACAGCTTAGAAATTCGAAAATTAACATCAAACTACAAAACAACATTATAGTCATGCGATTCGTGGCGTCTTACTTCGTGTTTCTTAACAACACTGTTGCTAAGGCAGAGTCGGAAACTTCCAAGAAGTAGCTGCCATGAAATTTAAGTTCGAAAACTGGAGTATAGTTTACACACATCACTGTGTGTTACGGTTTATTATACCAAACTTTGATAATTCCAAATAAGAACACAAACATTTGTAGTCTTACTAATATACACTTCCCATTATCACATTTCAGAATTATTCTTACTACAGTAACAATACATTTTTTTCTTAAAACGAGAGGGTAAAGTGTTTTTGTTATACTTAACTGATGACACCGTAGAAGTATTAGGAGTGTTTATTAATATACTTAATTTTCTGCCTAGAATTACATTCACTGTTTAATGTTATAAAACACTATTTGAAACAAGAAAACAAACTATAGAACGGTACATTTTGTGCATTCACAATATCTAGTGTCGATTTCTGGTATTATTTATTGGAAGGATAGGAAAAGCAAGAAACGTTTTGACAATAACGATAGAACTTAGACGTTACCACTAAAAGACTGTTTATTTTAGAGACGGTGAGCATTTTGTCCTGTTTGAAATATTTGACTGTTTCCAGTTTTGTTCTGACATAAATGTATATTAGTAGGTAAAACATGATTAGAGCAGAATAATTGCTCTGGAAAAGAGTGAAAAACATGTGGCGCTTGCGCTGATAACACATGTTCTTTGTCGGAAACCCATCAAAACAACATGTATTGTTACTGTTACATCTGCTATGTTTTATCCTAAGTGCAGAAGTAAAGCCAAAGTAATGTGCCTATTGCAGTTTGAGTATGCGTAAAGAAGCAAGATTTAATCATTTTTTGACAGATTGTTTAGGTAGAGTATTCATGTTGAAACTTTGTAGAATGGACGGCAACTGCCGGCGACTTGAAGACGAAAGGCGGAAGACTTTCAAAACGTCGTCCTCTACACTTGTGTCTCCACAACAGGCAGTTGTCGTCCATTCTACAGTTTCATCAAGATTTAATCATTTTCCTGCAGACGGCGCAAAATTTTGGAGAAAATTTGTGTGCGTCAAAGTCAAACCTAACGCTCAACTTAAATTGTCGTTCAACATAAAAATATAATAAAAAATACAGATTCATAAAAGAACATGAATGTTTAAAATTAGATTTTTCAGGCTAAACGTACAACGAATTCTAAAATATATTTATTTAACAACATTTATTTTTACCTGATAATCTAATTAAATAGGTGACTTTACTGAGTAAAATAGTTCAATATAAACTCTTCAACTATGATCTTAATATGTCAAAATGATTGACTAAACCATGCTTTACTGTTAGTGATCACTAACTTTAATGAGAGATACCTTAAGAGTATGCTATGCTGTCAGAATTAAAAGTACTTTCGTAAACTCTATTTTAATATTTTAATTGAGACGTTTGACTTTCGCATTATTTGCTAAAAGGAGTTACGCACTACATTGATCTACGTGTACCACCTAAAGGTATCCTGTGTATGTAGAAAGACGAGATGTGATGAGCAATTTGGCGTCTCATATTTTCATAGAAAGTTTGGAAAGTGTATAGTAATGATAATATAAAACAACAGATTTAGTCAGACAGTTTGTTTGATTGATACCGTGTTGTACTGTTGATCAGATTCTGAATTAGCAGGTTGATTATCCAATTTTGGTTTTGCGCCGTGGATTGTTTGTTTGTTTTTGTTTTGGAATTTCGCACAAAGCTACTCGAGGGCTATCTGTGCTAGCCGTCCCTAATTTAGCAGTGTAAGACTAGAGGGAAGGCAGCTAGTCATCACCACCCACCGCCAACTCTTGGGCTACTCTTTTACCAACGAATAGTGGGATTGACCGTAACATTATACAACCCAACGGCTGGGAGGGCGAGCATGTTTAGCGCGACGCGGGCGCGAACCCGCGACCCTCGGATTACGAGTCGCACGCCTTACGCGCTTGGCCATGCCAGGCCTAAAACTTGCAAATATATTAATGTTCCCTAAGAAAGAAAAGCCAGCGAATAAACCTGATAGCTACCGACCAATCAGCCTGACCAGCTGTGTAGGCTGGTCATTCTTGAAAGAATAATCAGTAATAGACTCTCCACATTCTTGGAGATAACATCAAAATTACCAAAAGAACAAAATGGATTCAGGAAATTTAAACAAACGACAGACCACCTTATCCGATTAACCGAAACAATAATAGATAGCTTCAATAAAAAAGAATGTACAGTCGCTTGCTTCCTTGATATCGAGGAAGCATTCGACACTGTTTGGCACGATGGTCTAAGGTTCCAAATGAATGAAATGGAACTACCGCGAGGAATTATTCGCTGGTTATCTAACTTTTTGAAAAATAGAAAATGTAGAGTAAATGTTAAAGGAACTTTTCTGAATACTTTACTCCACAAGCTGGTGTCCCTCAGGAGATTAATAGCGACTTTTCATTAATCATACGGTCACTAATTTGATTTGTTAAAATAAAAATAGTAAGGTGGATGTCTTCGTGTCTAATAAAAAACTGTAATGTGAAATAAAGATTCGACTGCAGCCAACCATACTTCATGATCCATAAATTTACTTTGAAAATTGGCTAATTAATTATTAAAATTGATCTGTTGATATCACGTGAGTGTGTGGCTCAATAATATCACTACATATGGAGTTTTTAATACTGTTCCAAAGATTTGTTTGTTTGTTTTTGGAATTTCGCACAGAGCTACTCGAGGGCTATCTGTGATAGCCGTCCCTAATTTTGCAGTGTAAGACTAGAGGGAAGGCAGCTAGTCATCACCACCCACCGCCAACTCTTGGGCTACTCTTTTACCAACGAAAAGTGGGATTGACCGTCACATTATAACGCCCCCACGGCTGGGAGGGCGAGCATGTTTGGCGCGACGCGGGCGCGAACCCGCGACCCTCGGATTACGAGTCGCGCGCCTAAAGCGCTTGGCCATGCCGGGCTGCGCCGTGGATACAAGGGTAAATTTAACAAGTTACTGTTTAGTTTTATTTGTGAGTTAAGCCTACCGATCAGTGAGGCTGTAAAACTCGTAATAGAAGTTAAACGCTTTCATTTTCACTTCAACGATGTTCGTTTCTTCTTCTCCAAACTTGTTATTATAATTTTGTAAACTAAGAGACTGTTTTCAACCTTAAATTTTTTGGTAGGAGGAGGAGCTACAAGAGAGGTGGTCGGAAGACTTTCCCCAACATTTCAGCATACGTGAAAGTGTAAGTCAAGGTACTTTCCATTCATAGATAAAACTATAATCACTAACGTTTCAAATTTTCTCTCGTATCTACATCAAAAACTCAAACCTGACGAACTAACACGCATGATAATTCAGTAATTGATTGAAAATACTTTAGCACTTTAAGTAACGAAAGCTCTGTTTATATGTGGCCCGGCATGGCCAAGCGTTCGCATCCCGGTCGCGCCAAACATGCTCGCCCTTTCAGCCGTGGGGGCGTTATAATGTTACGGTCAATCCTACTATTTGTTGGTAAAAGAGTAGCCCAAGAGTTGGCGGTAGGGTGGTGATGACTAGCTGCCTTCCCTGTATTCTTACACTGCTAAATTAGGGACGGCTAGAGCAGATAACCCTCGTGTAGCTTTGCGCGAAATTCAAACCAAAATATCATAATATACGGACGATCATAGGATGTTAATTATTGTTAGTAGCTTCATATTTTTCTTAAACACAAAACTACACAGTATTTTTGCTATATCTTTGCTCTTTGCAGTATAGTTTGGAAAGTTTTGTTTGTTTGTTTGTTTTTTGAAATTCGCACAAAGTTACTCGAAGGCTATCTGTGCTAGCTGTCCCTAATTTAGCAGCGTAAGACTAGAGGGAAGGCAGCTAGTCATCACCGCCCACCTCCAACTCTTGGGCTACTCTTTACCAACGAATAGTAGGATTGACCGTCACATTATAACGCCACCACGGCTGAAAGGGCGAGCATGTTTGATGTAACGGGGATTCCCCTCGGTGGGCTGAGCAGATAGCCCTTTGTGGCTTTGCTATAAGAAAATCACAAATCACAATAACAAATAAATATGATAGTACTAAATGTAGATGTCACTACTAGTACTGATTCACCGAGAATACTTCATATTCACAAATGAATACCACATAAGTTATATATATATATATATGAACGAAGAACAGAACGATGTAAATGCAATTCAAGAACACCCTCCACTATCATTCCAAAAGACGAAAGAAAGAAATGGTAGTAGAGGCATATGTTTGAATTTAAATTGTATTGTTAGGTTTTGGATTTATACTAAATATATTGGCTCGGCATGGCCAGGTGGGTTAAGGCGTTCGACCCGTAATCTGAGGGTCGCAGTTTCGAATCCCTGTCGCACTAAACATGCTCGCCCTTTCAGTTGTGGGGGGAGTTATAATGTGACGGTCAATCTCACTAGTTGTTGGCAAAAAAGTAGCCCAAGAATTGGCGATGGGTGATGATGATTAGCTTCCTTCCCTCTGGTCTTACACTGCTAAATTAGGGACGGCGAGCGAGAAATAAAAAACCCCACTAAATATGTTGTTGTTTTAGAGTGCTGATTTTAATTGCAGTAAGTCTACGGATTTACAACGCTTCAATCACGATTTCGATTCTCCTCGGTGTGCTCAGCAAATGGTCCAATGTGGCTTTGCTATAAAAAACACAAAAACATATAAAAAAGTTAAAATCAATTGCTTATTTACGACAAAGAAGAGTAAACAGAGTACATAAAATAAAACTGATTTCAGAACATTCTATTGCATTTCTGATAACTTGAAATACAGACACCAAACAGAATTTTATTTTAACGAGCTGGTCATTAACTGGGAAAATTGCTTAACTGTAAGCATTGCTTACATTCTTTAGTGTCACATTAAATAACATATCAATCAAAATTATGATTTAAAATATTAATATCATAAAAGTATTCATATAAACAAAATTAGTGTTTCCAATTATTACTTTTTTGATCATTCCATGTACCTGATAAAAAGTTTACATGATACATACAGACAGATGATTCTATTCGATATAAAAGTGGCCAATATTGACAGCTATCGCTCAAGAACATTAAAGCCTAAACTTTTTTAATATTTGACTCCCATATCGCAGTTTTAGAACAAACTTTTGGATCAAAGTTTGTCTGTTTATTTTCAGTTTCTCTTGATGGTGTCTCGAAACACTTGAACCACTTAAGAGAAACATCTTGATACACACTGTTGAAGTGTTTCTTGTTGTTTGTGTGTATTTTTCTATTTGCTTTGTTAAGATGGAAGTTCGTTCGTTTGGAGTATAGCACAAAGCTGCACAATACGCTATCTGTGCTTTTCCTATCACGGGTATCGAAACCTGGTTTCTAGCAGTGTGAGTCCGCAGATATATCGCTGTGCCACTGGAGGGCACACTTAAATACACAACTAAAGTACTCAGAGCTGATGTCAAATTTTACTACAAAGACACACTCTATCCATATATAATTTGATTACGCTAGTTCTTCAACATGTCGGCCACTTCTATTGAACTATAATCTGAGTGGACGAGACAGTATAAACTATCTTTATTTCATAAGTAGGAAAAGGTGACTGAAAGTAAATAAAAAATTAAGATTGACGCACTCGAAAATTTTGCAGAGGAAGACGAGTTCCTATCTCAAGCAGTATCTATAATAACAACGTGTAAATACCTGAAACTGACCTGTTAGAAGATAGAACAAAGATATTCCTCACAAACAAGACAAAACTTTTAAAGCTATTCATCCAATAGAGAATATTTTTATGTAACACTTGTAATGAGCTGCTTTTGCTACGCTAATTTACAAAAGTGTACATTTTACCAAACTATCAATTTCTCTTCTCAATGGCCATAATTGGACAATAAAGACGACCAGTTACCTCCCATCACTGCCAGCACACATCTCTGACAACAGAAAATAAACCAATCAGTTTCGTGTGGCTGTAAAATGAGCTGCAACCAGAACTGTTATTGTGAGAAGTAATTATCGTTGTGTACACAGGGTCTCTGTATAAATGTTCTAGAACAAAGTATCTCATTCAGGATTGGCCCGTTTGAGTTTGATATGCTGTTGATATTTTATTTGCCTACCTGCTTCTTGCTTCTTCTTCAATCGGGTGTCGAAGTTGCCTTCACTATTTCAGCTACCACGCCTGCCAGACTCATACTGACAAGTTCCATGTTAAACTCATCAATCTTTATAACCCAAATTATCAATAATCATTGGCCCAGCAGGGCCAAGCGTGTTAAGGCGTGCGACTCGTAATAATCTGAGGGTGGCGTGCCAAACATGCTCGCATCCCCAGCCTAATTAAGTTTCCATAATTAACACAATAATGAATTATGTGTGTAATACATCTGCACATACACACACAAACAAATTTCTATTATTTCTCTTTAACTTATGAAATCTAGAACAAAACAATACTCAAACTAGTAATGTTATTTATGAAGAGAATATTAGTACAATATATTAACGTATTGGTGTAAGTATTTTATTTTTATTGGACATAACTGCCTATGGAAATAGATAATAAAATTACAAGTGGATCAAGAAAAAATAACTGGAAATATGAAGAGCATTACAGAAGAATGGTTGACACTTGGACAAATAAAAAATAAATTCAGTAACTATATTTGAATAGAAATGATAAGACAGCCTTGTTTACAAAACATTCAGTGTATAATATGATTAAAATGATAATTTCATAAACCTATACTTAATTTTATTTGTTAATATTATATAGTTAACTTATTACTTCATAAGAAGGTATGGTTGTTTGTTGTGTTAATGTTTTGTATTCTTGATTGTTTCATCACTTGTAATGTTACAAAGACACTTCTCATCTACTGGTGATTGTGGATAAAAACATTTCTAAAATATTGTATAAATACTGTCATGTTCATATAGTCTTTTATAACTAACTATCATTCATATATAATTGCACTATTTCATGTACATTCTATGTATTCTAGTTCCTTGATCTTTGCATGACTAAGTTTTGTTTATTGTTTTTGTTCTTATTATTTTTGTTTGTTTGTTTGTGTTCATTGTTAAATCTTTATTAATGTAAAAAGTTTCCAATATATTGTATTGTCATGGTTTCTAAAATGTTGTTAAACTAAGATAATATCTATAATTACTTTAAACAAGCAGCAGTATTCGGTTTCATAAATGTGGGTATAGTAAGTTTGTGCCTTCGGCTTTCCATTTTCTAGCACAACTTGATAGCTAAGATGTTATAATTAACACTTTTATGAGAGAGTACTATAAAAGTGATAAAGTGATAAAAAACTGTATGGTGGTTTACTGTGTTGAAGACTTGGCAGGTTTGTGTTTTAAGTACTCTTGATTTCATACTTTTTCATTTATTTCTAAACCATTTTCTAAATGAACTGAAGCTATTCCTTAAAATTGTATAAATATCATTATGTTATCTAAAGAATAAAATTTCTCCAAAATCCAAAAGTGATGAAACATATATTCCCTGAATTAACTGCCAAACAGTACAACAAACATTTTCACAAATTATATTGATTGCAGGTGTCTAAACCAATTTTGTATTGTCTAACTGGTATCAGGCATTTCATTCTATTCCAGCCACCAGCTGTTACCTTCCACAGATATGTGTACATTCATAACCTATAACAGCATAATGGACAATATCTCTATGTGAGATGTTGGTTAAAGCAAAGTAGCTGCAATCGTGTTCAATAAATCATGTAAACATGAGATTTACATTAATATAAAGTTTTCACATCAAAGAAATAGAAAAAACAGTAACTAAAAATAGTCGGGTAATAATAATCAGATTTGGCTTAGAAATGTCTTTAAGAATTTTATTATGATGCCATTTCTAAAAGTTATACTTGAGACATAATTAATAGTTAAATTACTTAGAAAATAAATAAACAGATTTAAATATTTTTGTCAGAGATATTTAGAACATTACCAACTGTCCATGGCACTCTCACAACTCAGTGCGAAAGGAAGCATGCATAACCCTCTCTAACATGTTTATCCTTTAAATTATTTATGCCAGCTGCTATGGAAATGTTTGATTCGGTTTTGAGAATTAGTTTGACTGGTTTTATCATCCATTGTGTTTATAAGAAAATTTTATCAAGAATCTCAATCTTTTGTAACATTTTTTATGCATATTGATACCTTAAAGTGGTCTACTGACATTTACTCAGTCATCAACAAATTTATAACATTTAATGTTATTCATCTGTTTCATGTTTATCATATTTCAAAGTCCATCTTCTGACAAGATAAACTATTTTAGTAGTTAGGTTGGACCCTGTTTAAATTGAATATCATCTAAGCAGTACGTCTTGAGTTTATCATCTGTTTTGGTCCATATGAGAATTTTATTAGTTCAACATAAAATGTAATAAATGATTGAAACCAGGATGCTTGAAATGCAGAATTAATGTTTGCAAAAGTTTTTCTAGCAATTGTGTTCTTCAGGATATACTTTAATTTTACACACACACACACACAAGTCATTATTTGTTTAAGTTTACGCATTAAAATGTATTATATACCAGATTGTTTTCATATACCTGTTGAGATGTTTCTTTTATCATATTTATTTTCAGAAGTTCTAGATCTGGCTAATAAATAGTAAGTTTGAACACAGTGATAAGTTAATGGAAATACATTGCTTTGTACTTGTTTCTCTAATAAAGGATAAGCCTTTTTTTTTCTGAGTTTATTACACTGATATAACAGGCAGAAGATTTAATTTCCAGTCTCTGTTTCTAATTAGAGAGAAGAGTTAGTTTAAACCTAACATGTTTTGTTACCATTGTTATACGGTCTCAATAACTGTCCTTAACGTTTAATACAATGGATGTCAACATCAATAACAAGTTATGAATCGAAGTAGAGATGAGTTGTATGTGTCAACCACACAATAATTGTGTGGTATCTGCCATTACTGTGTCTCAAATTTTGTAAAGAAGGTTTATACCCCCTCCATTCCTCAATGCTTTCAGTTGTAAGCTAGTATCTGGCAATTTAATTCACTAAAGTTTTAAAATCAACACAGCTTCTATTTGTAGGTAAGCATACACTATGGGCTATCTGTGTTCTGCTCACCACCAGTGTAGAAAGCCAGTTTCTAGCGTTGCTGGTCCACAGACATACTGCTGTGCCACTTGGGATGCACCAAAACTTTAGAAAACTGAAAAACAACAACCAATTTTCATGTTCTTGGAAGAAAGTTTACTTTTGTTATGTATCTTCTCACCTGTGATTGTTTGTTGTTAAACATAAAGTTACAGCAAGGGGCGCATGTGGTCTGCCAACCGTGAATATTGAAATCCAAGTTTTAACGTTGTAAGACCTTACACTTACCCCTGAACAATCGGACGTGTCCCACTTTGAGTGATTTAATTTGCTTTATAGAGATATATTTTACTGTAGTTATTTGTTACAGCTTCCACACCCAGTAAAACACAAAAAAATCCGTAAAATTGAATAACATATGTTTGATTTTCTTTGTTAGGACTAATCAATTTAATCTTATGGTTTGATTATAATATATTGTAATATTTAAAGTATTTATCCAAGTCTCTGTTTGTCTCCCTTTATTTATCAAACACATTTTAAGACATGAAACGTTCGGCCAGAAGTTTTTCTTGTAATCGAAACCTCACCTTTTTACTGGAAATGTTTATTTGTTATTGACGCCTGACATGATCTATTAGAGCGCTTTGCTCGTAATTGGCAGATCACTGGATTTACATCCGTCGTCAAACATGTTTACCAATCCCTTTAACGTGGGATAAGAGCAATCAACGAATTGGCGGTTGATGAATGTTGACCGGTCGCCTTCCCTTTAGTCTATCACTTCAAAAATTAGGGACGATTAAAGGAGACATCTTTGCAAGAAATTCAGTAAACAAACAACCTGTTAATAACTCATGATGTATTCATGGTAGAAAATTTGAAAGTTTCTAGTTATACTTTGCTTTGTATGGTAAGTTTACAGCAAGAAATAACAAATGATTCATTGGTAAAAGATTATTTCGGAATCAATAAGCAGAAGTTTAATATTATTTTTAACATAACCACTTCGAAATCGATAAAACGGTAACAGCATCCCCATCTATTGGTTATTGTTTAAATTAGAGTCAATGTGACTGTTATGAGACTATTATGAGCATCAGTGCTGCTAGTGTGGATTATATTACGTCAGTATAACTGGTATGAGACAATTTGGGTGTCAGAATGACAACTGAGATATTATAGATGCCAATGTAACTGATATGTTGGGTGTCAGTGTGACTAAAACTGTCATGTTCTTTAGTGTGACTGGTTTGACTCTTTTTGTGGCTGTTAATGGCTAGTGCAAGACTGTTATGAATGTTAATACCACTGAGACTGTTATAGATGTCATTGCGACTGGTTTGAGGCGTTTATAAAGGTTATGCACGAGACCTCATGCACCTGATCGGCTTTGTTTATTCCGCCACATTGGACGTAATAACAAATTAGTGAAATAACGATGACACTATTTTCAGTTAAATACTTAGAACTGAATCGTGTAATAATACCAGTTTATTGTGATACTGTTGGTTGAACAAAATACAAGGCTGACCTTTGGTTATCTTTGTCGGTGTCTCCATGTAGAATACTGGGGCTACTGCACGTGAATAACACTCTCATATTCCTGTTACACACGTGCAATGTACAGTCAAACTCTGGCCCTCTAGTTGACCTACAACCCATACGAAGGGCTGTCGAACAGTTGTGATTGAAGTAGTTACATACACATTCGTAACATGGTAAAAATACTTTCTTTCTGAGAGTGAAATGATCATAAATATCAGGCTGTCTGCTGTGTCTACCGAGGGGAATCGAGTCCCTGGTTTTAGAGATGTAGATCTGAAAATGTACCACTATTTCACAGGAGGACAACATGAATATAAATACTAGAACTACAAAAGCTACAAAAAAACAAAAAACATTTTTTGATACAGACCCAACCAACCCCATCTAAAGGTACATGTAGCGTAATGTTAGAATACAAGCATTGTGTAGATAAACAATTAGATCTAGATTCCAGGTCTAATGCCCCGGCAAAGCCGGGTTAAGGTACTCGACTTGTAATCTGAGGATCACAGGTTCGAATCCCCGTGACACCAAACATGCTCGTCCTTTCGGCCGTGGGACGTTATAATGTGCGGTTAACCTCAGTATTCGTTGGTAAAATTGTATCCCAAGACCTGGCCGTGGATAATGACAGCTTTGTCCTCCCCATCAGTCTTAAGCTAGTAAATTAGGGACGGCTAGCGTGGATGACCCTGGTTTATTTTTGGCAAAATTAAAAAAAACACAACCAAAACAACAAATATACAAATAATCTAGACCTAATAATAATAAATTTGATAAACGTTATCAACAACCTAAGAAATAAGTCGATTCTCTCTAAGTTTTAAAATAACATAAATCGTCTGCACACATGAAATATTACTAAGTAGGTTTGTTTGTCTTGTTTCTGAATTTCGGCAAACCTACACAAGGACTCTGGCTATTCTTTTACAAACAAACAGTGAGATTGACCATCACTTTACAATGGCTGAAAGGGTAAACATGTTTGGTGTGACAGGGATTCGAAATAGCTACTGTAAGATTGGTAGTCGAGCATCCTATTCATCTGGCCATGCCGTTCTAATATTGTGTTAATGAAGGTCTATCTATCTATCTATCTACCACTCGATTCCGTCAAGGAACATAGAGCCGCAATCACTTGCAGTTTCACGAACAGGAATTTAAGTGAGTAAGTTGTTAGCCCACTGCACCGAGCCCTCCCTTATTTAGTAGTGTAAGACTAGAGGGAAGGCAGCTAGCCATCACCATCCACCGCCAACTCTTGGGCTACTCTTTTACCAACGAAAAGTGGGATTGACCTTCACATTATAACGCCCCCATGGCTGGGAGGGCGAGCATGTTTGGCGCGACTCGGGCGCGAACCCGCGACCCTCAGATTTCGAAGCGCACGCCTTAACGCGCTAGGCCATGCCAGGCGTTAATGAAGGTATACCAGTAATGTAGATATGATGGCTGGTCCACCGTTCCCATGGTAGGGTATGATATCCCAGCCAGTAAAATGCATCTAGATTAATCTGTCTCCTTTCCTTACCAGACCTTCTGGGATCACTATATTGGAGAAGATATGACGGGGAGTTCTTAAGCAACTAATAGTATTTAGTTGGACCAATATCTTTCTAAAATCAGTTCTTCAACGAAGTAACCAGCATGATATTGTAAAATGGAGAGTACCCACCAGTTTTAACGTTCTCTGGTATACCACAAAAGTAAAGAGTTATATATGGAAATGAAAAGGAAGGAACTACATGTGCAGTTTGTCCAGAAGTCGCGTTTGAAACCAGAGAGTGGTGACAGCGGAATGATACATTTGACACTGAGTCTGATGAATAAGTGATATTTAAAGAGAAAGTACTAAGACAGGTATTCTTATCTCTCATTCTTATCAAGATACTACACGAGTGTCTGGAAAAAGATAACGATCTCACTAACTCCGGTTATTATAGACCGATTAGTCTTCTCAAAACCCAACGTAAACTCATGGGATAACCAACTGAATTAATTACTATTTGGAATCCAATAAAATAATAAGGAACAACCAAAACGTTGGTAGAAAAAAAAACAGGCAAACAACAGACCATCTTGTTGTACTTATTGAATCCGTTTACCGTGGTTTCAACCGCAAACAATCCAGTAACCACTTTCTTCGACATTCAGAAAGCCTGATTCAGTCTGGCACAATGGTCTCAGGTTTGAAACACACACCATAGGTTCACCACCCCGGATTGTCTGATGGTATCCACTTTTATCAGGAATCGTAGAGCTAAGGTTAAAATTCACGAATCACGTTCCATCCCTACTAATTTAACTGCCGGAGTACCCCAATGTTCAGTACTTAGTCCAGTCCTGTACAACATTTATGTCAACGATATACCATTCCTCCCTTAACTACACGTTAATATCACAGTATGCCGACGATATCGCTATGTGGAGTACCTCCAGTAACCCACATACTGCTGCACCCAGAATCTAAACGACTCTAAACACTACATCACTGTGTTCATCGAGGAGAATAGAACCCTGATTTTAGCCTTGTAAATCTGAAGGTTTACCACTGCCCAGAGGGATGGAGGCTAACAATACCGATTTATGAAAAATGTAAAATTGAAAATATATAATAATGAATATACCTGTTGGTATAATGAAAGAATTTCCACAATAAACTTTCGTAATTTAATAAAGCGATATTAAAATATGTGGGCGATAATTACTAATTCGATTAAAATTCAGTAATAAATCTAGAAGGAATTACGCTTTCGGAAAAGAACATAGCCGAAGAAAAGTGTTCGTGAGTCTTTTAAATTATGATATAAAATTTTGTATTGTTGTGACAATTAAACTGTATATTTTAAAAGTAATTGGGCTATTATCCTGTTTAAAATTTTATTGTTCGATTTTATGTTTTGAACTATGCATAAGATTTTAAACTTTTGTTGATTTGTTTGCTTGTGAACTTAAAGCTGTGCAATGAATTATACGAATCTCACTACATAATGAAAAATATTTGTAAGATTTAATAATTTTGTATATGTGTTTAGTCAAGATTTACGTTCAGTGTTAGATCGTAGCATAATTATAAATCGTGTTATTAAATTTTATAATAATGTTTATGCTAAGTTTTACATCAATGTTTAAACTAATTTACATTTCAATTACAAGAGAAGACTGACAAAATTTATAATGTTGTAAAAATCTCTGTCGTAATTACGTCTTCATTAAGTCGTTGATATAACTTTCCGTTTCCTCTTGTTCCTGGTGTTGTTCAACAATTCTCTTTCATTATTCATGTTTTTAACATTTTGTGAGTTCATCAGTCATCTTTGTCTTGTATAACGCAACTTCTCATGAAAAAGTTATTCCGAATTATGTTATAGTTAAAAAATTTCATTTCAATTTACATTAGGCTAAGACGGTTTTATTAAAGGTGATTTTTCCATATAGTTCGAGATTAGTTGACTTTATAATAACAAAACAACATATATCAGCTTGTCAGGGAGTGAGGCCAAACAAGAACCAAACTAACTAATTTACGCGAAGTGTGGCATTATCAACTTGTCGTGGACCTAGATCATCGATAAAATATTCAGTTTCAGACCAGATATAAGACTCAGTGTTGTATGTAAGTTTTCAAAACCTCTTCTAGATAAACCATCATTTGTAATAACTATTAGAAATAACCGTTATTATGAATGGTATTGTTTTTTGTGTGTTTTTTTTTGTATATTAAAATATATTTCATTTAAGAAAGAAAATTGTGTGTATCTATCTTGTTGGCAAATGTTGTAACTTTGATACATATTAACAGTTAATTAAATACTGAATTAAAATTAAAATTTCGGTTATTTAAAATAGTAATACACATACGTAATGTAATAATTCATAGACTTGTCCGAAATATATAATAATGAGTAAAGTAATTAGTTGGAACTCTTTCAGAGAAAAAGATCGAAATAAATTGAAATAAAAATGTTATTCAGTGCCAACAAGATATGATCAAACAATTAAAATTAAACTAAACACAACAATAAAATGCAATACCTACTTGTGCATATAAAGTTTCCCCTCTCAACAAACTTTAAATTTCTTCATACGTACGCAAGCATGCAATTATTTCATGACAGCTTTTTAAGCGGATCATTCACGAACTTCAACAACAACTCAAAAAACGAAATGTTGCGAGCATTAGATCGCGATTTCGAACATGATGGAAACGATCCTAAGTACCTCTCACCCTTAAATATCTATTGTAAGTTTCGTAATATGCTACCTATTTCTAAACCCTTATAATTCATCATTTTGTTGTTATATCATGTAGTATATTAAAATAGTCTTTATGTAAATAAACATAAGATAATCCAACAATGTGAAAAACATTGGAATATATAGACTATTTACATAGTAAGTATATCCCTGTGTAAATTATGAACGTTACAACATTAATGTGCATGGCCCTTATACAGGTTCTGAATTCGTATCAATGAACATTTGTGAAAGCAATACCCTATTTTATGTTACGTTCAACAAGTAGCAGTTACCCAAAACATAAAATAATTACTAACACCATAAATTCTGGTAAAAAAGGTCAAGATTTTATCTGATCCTCTCAGGTCTGCCCAAAGGATTTAAATATTGACAATAAGAAACAACGAACAAAACAAATTAAATTGGATATGGCAAGAAAAGGGTATGCCAATTAAAAATACGAACAATGGACAAATTTAACATATTATGAATAATGCAACAACAAAGTAACTGGGATTCAGTTACAGTACAAAGAAAATAACGTTTCCAGAAAGGGAAGAAAGGTGAACCTTTCGAGACTGATCATCCCAGGACTACAAAACTTAAATACTGATATCTTGAACACAAGAAACTGACACTCCTTGGTCTTTTTAAAGACTTAAATCCCAATACGGAATGAGCAGAACGATTTTTTTTCTATAATAGTTCTTAGTTGACTCACTTGTTTATGTTTGGCTAGATCATATTTTTATAGAAAGATCTGCTGCAAATATAACGAGAAAAAAAAGAGTGGCGTGTTTGAGTTTAGTTTGAGTGGTCGTTTGTGAGAGAGACTGAAAGAGTTTGTGAACCTACGTATTAGTCTTTTTTTTTTTTTTGTTATAAGCTATTATTGGCTTTTTGTTTCAACACGGAACAACTTATAAATTAAGAGTAAGTGTTAAATGTTTATAACATTTCTAAGCCTAGTTGCTTTTGAGAATTTTGTAACCGTTTGAAATATTGACAAGTTTTGTTGTACATTAATTTTGAACAGCGGACTTTAATAACCACATGTCTAGTGTGAAATGGCAGCTCTTAATTTACAACCTGCTGCTAAATTTTGACACACTACGTTTTGGAAGTGGATGTGTCTGAATTAGAGGTTGCTCCTACGTGAGTCTACAAAGAAGTGATTTTTTTTATGATTGTGCCCTTTCGAAAATATTGTATATAAGTTAATATTTGATATTGTTCTTTTTATTTCTATAACCGATTTCTAAAACTACAAATTTTTAGTAGAGTTCTTTTTTTTAGCGTATTACAGAGTACGATTATATGGAATCTTGTACTATAGTATAACATTTATCATTTATATACTGGTAGAAATATTTATATAGGTATTCAGTTCTGCTTCTATTAAAACCATTTGTGTGTTTGCTGATGAGTTCTAAGATTTTTAATTTGTTGTGACTGATTTAATCTATCTTTAAATTGTTCTTATGTAAGTCAGAATTTGACAATAACAGCTGAAATAAAATCACCATGGAACTGGATCTATCAAGACTAATTTTTTACATTTATTGGCGATTCCTAGGTAATTTAGTGTTACAAAAAACTGTTATTTGTTGGAAGGGCATTTGATATCCTTGTTTGACGAAAAATATTTGCACACTCAAAACATAAAGCCATATGCAGATAGGAAATTGTGAATTTCCCTTCTACTTAGTGATATTGGTAAACAAAGGAACGCGGATCAACTAGAGCAATCAGAGATATCCAGAAAGTGATCTGGAATATGTTATACCTCAGCGATGAGAAATGAAGTGCATTATCTTGTAACAAGATATCAAGATACCAGTTCAATATACGCTCCAAAACGATATCAACTTAGTATGGGATCGCTAAGACACATTTTTCAATCATACCACTCGTTCAACCGTCGCATACTTTAAGCAACTTGAGAATGAAACGGGTGTTAAGGATATTCCTTTTGAAATTATACCAAGAAACTTTTCAAACGAGATGCGTATAGATTTCTGTACAATCAGACAATTAAAATGGACGATGAACAACCATTATCGTCGCATATTACATGGGTTATGAAAAGCATGGAAGTAATGTGAGGCCCCACGCTAGTACAGCAATAAGTCTACGGATTTACAACGCTAAAATCAGGGGTTCGATTCCTTTCGGTGGGCTCAGAAGATAGCCCGGTGTGGCTTTGCTATAAGAAAAAAATACACACAAATAATGTGATGTGCGTTACAAATGAAAATTAAGCTTGCGATAGCCCTCTGAAGAGGAAACCAGGTCTATTATCAAAAATCAAGTTTGTTAAATAGGTCATGAACAGACATGGTAAGACTCCAAATCAGATTTTTAACATAAAATAGTTAGTATTCTGTATTTTTCCTAAAATTTAAATAATTATAAACTGTCTTAAAAACGAGATTGGGAAATTTACTTTTTTACTTAAATGGTTTCTGAGAGTAATAAAAACCACCAATGATGGAACAAAATATAATTGTTAATATTGAGTTAATAGTGAAAAGAGTGATATAAATATTTAATCTGTAAAACGAAGGTATTATGGGTAACATTTCAGATACAAATTCTACAAACATTTATAATACTTAAAAATGGGTTATCTGCGCTTTACCCACTACAGCTATTGTACGAACTTTATTGTTCAAGCATTCCTTTTTTCCTTAGCTGAATGGTTAAACCTAATAAAGGGAAATTTGAAAACGCTAAGAAAACACGTCATTGTTTCAAAACATTTAAATTATCTATAATTTAAAAGCGAACTATATAATAAACGTGTAGATATATTTTACTTTCCCCTAAAATAAACTATATTTACTTTATTGTCTAGTAAAAATCTGCTAAACAGAATAATCAATTTAAAAATAACACTAGATAAGTTCTAAATTTTTATAACTACATCGTATTGACTCAGATAATATTTTAATTAACCTTTGCCTTTTTTTTTTATTTTGAAGAACGGTTAACTGGTCTCTGACAGTCAATCGCGTTATATAGTTCCAGAAGTTAGATACAGGTTATTACGGGAGAAAAATGTTCTGTTTCAAGAGTAAATAAATCCAAAATAATGAATAATATATATTTTATATACCCCTGTTAGTACAGCGGTGTGTCTACGGATTTTCAACGCTAAAATCACGGGTTCCATTCCCTCAGTGGGCTCAGAAGATACCCCGATGTGGCTTTGCTATAAGAAAACACACATACATTTTATATATTGTTTTCAAGTTCATATGACATGTTGTGTTACAGTCTACAGAGGATATAATTCTTTTCGTAATTCATGACTTGCGCATGTTTTATTGACATCAATGCTATATAAATTCCAACGTTAAGCATCCCCTATGCAACACTATTTTAGTACTTGCTGATTGAGTGATAGGCAAAACTCTGGTGGGAGTTGTTAGAACTGGTGATTTCTTCAGGCACTTTGCAGCTTCCTTTTGATAAAACAAGAAACTGCTTACCATTGAGTTTCTGATCGTGGCACGCGCTGTGAAAAGTTCAAACTGTTTTCGGGAAGATGTCCTGATTTCTACTACTCGTGAACCATCCTCATTAATCTTAACCAGCTGACCCCACACGTCATCAGTGAGGGGCAGAGTGTCCATGATATTATACCCTGACTTGAGGTGACTGGATTGTAGTTTAATACTTCACGTGGAAACAAGAACAAAATGTGAATGTTGTGAATGTAGATATTATTGTTTCTCTTTTATATTAGCATGGATTAAAAAGTTGAAATTTCCAGTTAATATCATGCTGCACGGATGATAGCGACAAACATAAAATCACAACACTGTTGTTGTTGAAAGAAATTCCACGAAGCTAAATGATATACTAGCTCCATACATGTTAAACTTTGGAATGAAATGGACATTTCGAACGTTAAATTCGAAATTACTGATTATCCAAAGTCACAATAAATGATAAAAAATGTTCCATTGTTTATATATTTGAAAAATATACTACTTTAAATAATATCTTTAATAATATTAAACTTTAACATTAATTTTGGCTTACTATCTTCTACTGAGACAGGCCACCAGTAGTTTGTAGTAAGCGTGCATGGTTGTGGATCATAATGTTCGAATTTAAGCTGTGCTCAGGTTCTAAGAATGACAATCAGTCGTGTTATTCGGTTATAGGAGGTAGATAAAGGTTATTATGACAGTAAGTGCTACCGAGTAGCTAGTAAGTTGTTTAAAATTAGGAACGGCTGACTACTGGTCTCTGATTTGCCGTTTATCCCGAGTGAGCGTACAATACCCATCAGGTTGAAATATTGGTATCAATCTACTAAGAGACTTTTCAAGAGTGTTTGAAAACTTAAAAATTCTTAGCCCTTAGACGGAGAAACAATATTTATGTGTGAATGTACGACAGCCTGAAGAAAAACAAAAACTAATTGTATTAAATATATGTTAAAAGTTTGAGTTAATCTAGGTAGTCTCATTAAGAATGTTGTCTCAGATCATTGGATCTCTGTAAACGACCATCTAAATAATAGTGGAGGCACTTTGTGGATAAGATAATGACTACTGTTTTACTATTTTCAAAATTAAGAATACACCATCTGTCAAAACCTGTCATTCATGTAACGTTTTTCAAATACAAAATCCCAAATATAAAGAAAAACTTCTAGGTGGCACGTACTTGTTTTTTACTGATAGTGCTAGAACTCAGGATTCAATCCCAACTGTGGACTCAATGCATATACTTTACTGCGTAGCTTTACTTTAAAGTTAAAAAAAAATATCAAACTGAAAGATGATTAACAGAAATAGGTACATTATCTTGTAATCTAAAAAACGTCAAGTTATTTATCGTTAATATAAATAGTATGCGAGAATCATACTCAATATAAAACTTGTGTTTATTTGTTCTAGAGAGGAACCACATTGGGGTATTGATGTTATTTATGGATATATCTATTTTAATTGTAAGAAAGATTACAAACCCTCCCAAATTTCCTATCTATCAACACAATACAGAAACAGGACATACGATTTCTTTCCCCCACTTTAAAATTCTTTCAACAACCGAACAAGATACTGAACTTATAATAAAAGAAATGTTATACATTAAAAAAAACTATTATTCCGTCCCTGAATAACATACAGTCTTGTATGGATTTAAACCTATTTTAACTGTGCAACTTGTACCTCAGTTTTCATTTTCTCGTTTTGTATTTGTTTATTTCTTATTTATATATTTTTGTTGTAATCATATATATCAACCTTGTCCATAGTTCAAAGCGTCTGAAAGTGCCTTATCCACCTGGACGTGCCGAGCCATGTTGTTTTCAGATTATTATCTTTCCGTTTTGCTGGAAAAATCTTACTTCAAACTAAAGAAAGTAGATACAGATATATCTTCTATCAGTTTTCAAAACAAAAATGTTATTCCTAAGTCTTTTAATTTAAAACTATTATGTTACAGCTTACAATCAATGTCAAAAATACCTGCTGGAAAAACTCCAGTGAAAAAAAAACAACACCAGCATAAAAGTCATCTCACGGCAAAGTTCAACAGAAGTGAGACTGATTTTAAGAACAGTGTTACATTGTTAGTTTTTATACATTTAGTGTTTAATTTTTAGATGTAAAAACGGAAAACTGCTCGTCACGTACATTTACAAAATACATAAATTATTAAGCTCTGTAAAGTTACTAACAGCAAAAATATACTGACGTAAATCTTTAACTTTAAGGCCTCCTTAGGGACTTGAAAACGAAGAACAACAAAATAAAACTTTACAAACAGTGCGTGCACCACCAGGTATAATATACGGCCTTCCTAAGATTTATAAACAGAATCATCCATTGCGCCCGACTAGGCATGGGCAGCTGGTTCGGGTGTTTGACTCGTAATGTAAGGATCGCGAGTTCGAATCCCCGTTACATCAAACATGCTCGTCCTTTCTGTTATGGGGGGCGTTATAAAGTTATGGTCAATCCCACAATTCGTTGGTAAAAGAGTAGCCCAAGAGTTGGCGGTGGGTAGTGATGGCTAACTGCCTTCCCTCTAGTCTTACATTACTAAATTATGGATGGCTAAAGCAGATAATCTTCATGTATCTTTGTACGAAATTCAAAACAAACAAACCAGTACGCCCTATATCTTCTGCAAGCAGAATGCACAGTTATAAAACAACCAAATTCCTTATACCTGGCCCGGCATGGCCAAGCGTAAGGCGCGCGACTCGTAATCCGATCGCGGGTGCGTGCCCGCGTCACGCTAAACGTGACGGTGAATCCCACTTTCGTTGGTAAAAAGTAGCCCAAGAGTTGGCGGTGGGTGGTGATGACTATCCCAGCCGTGGGGGCGTTATAATGTGACGGTGAATCCACTTTTCGTTGGTAAAAGAGTAGCCCAAGAGTTGGCGGTGGGTGGTGATGACTAGCTGCCTTCCCTCTGGTCTTACACTGCTAAATTAGGGACGGCTAGCACAGATAGCCCTCGAGTAGCTTTGTGCGAAATTCTAAAACAAACCTTATACCTATTCTTAATCCATTAACATTTAATGAATTTATTGTTATTGGTTCATTTTCATTTGTTAAAGAGTTAAAAGATCTACGCCCTCGTAATGAATGTTTATTGGGTCCTTTTGATGCAAGTTATTTATTCATAAACATTCCTTCGGATTAAACCGTTGACATTTGCTGTCCTCTTTCAATAGGAGTCTCTTGTTCATGGCTTAATTAAATAACAACTTAGATCTTTAATTATTCGTTCTTTAAATAACAACCGTTTTGTATTTAATGGACAAATTTAAAGTTTGTCGAGATTATGGGAAGATTACGATGAAAAGTTATATTACCGTAATTTATTGACATAATTGTTTTAGGCCTTTTTACTTGAACTCAAGTCAGCAACTGCTTACAAAATCTAAGGATATTTTTACCGGCTAATTCCTCCTAAAGAATTATGTAAAATATAAATCAATTTGGTTTACCTTCTTTATTAAGAGCTCTGGATCAGATTTGTTTGTTTTTGTTTACTTCCACTTAATTTAATATCGACAGTTTCTTGTGCTAACACTTTTGAGTTCAATCTATGTTCACTATTCGAATTAATGTTCTTTTCCGAATTTTGGGCTCGGCTTGGCCAAGCGTGTTAAGGTGTGCGACTCGTAATCTGAGGGTCGCGGGTTCGCATCCCCGTCGCGCCAAACATGCTCGCCCTTTATCCGTGGGGGCGTTATAATGTGACGGTCAATTTGTTGGTAAAAGAGTAGCCCAAAAGTTGGCGGTGTGTGGTGATGACTAGCTGCCTTCCCTCTAGTCTTACACTGCTAAATTAGGGACGGTTAGCACGGATAGCCCTCGAGTAGCTTTGTGCGAAATTCAAAAGCAAAAACAAACTTTCCGAATTTCCGTTACGTTGCTATGATACAGTGACGCTTAACAATAGTTCTTGGACGTTGGACGTGCAGTGGTTGTTAAACTAGAGGTTCAGGTTTTTGTAAGAAGTTTAAAATAACCTTAATTTATGACATTAAAATGTTTGTATTATTAATTTCATTGATATATAAATCTTATTTTATTCTTTTAAAAAGTTGTATTTCTTTTTTATTACTTGGCGATGCTCCGATCAACCGTTCTTTTTCAAGACAAAAACAAGCCTATCATTAGACAAACCCTTAAGAACGTTTTGAATTGCAACAATACGCGAAGATGGAATGTAACGGAGATAATGCAAATAGAATTAAACAATTCCATAGTTTTCGGTTAATTTTAATTTTATTTCGGATATATTTCTGATGTATTTGCATGTTTCGTACAACTGTCTCAACTGACCAGAAGTTTGATTTGAGCCTGGAAATTAATTACATGTTGGTATGTATTACATTTATGCTATTTGGCAATATGATTGATGCACACAATTTCCTTTTTTGTTTACATAAATACATTTTAATAAAAAAACATAACATCAATTTTATTTATAATAACAGTTATTACTAATAGTTATTACAAATGATGGTTTATATACAACAGTTTTACAAACTTACAAACAATACTGAATCTTGTACCTGGCTTAGAACTGAATCTTTATAGGCTAAGTCCATGCCGAACAAATTAATTCTAAGTTGTGTTGCTGCACCTCGCTTGCTCTAACGCCGTCTTTCTTGGCTGGCCCCACACCCCTTACTTTATGGGTGAAGATGTCACAGTAAGAATAATAACGTCCGAAATTATTCTCTGAAGTTGAATGATTGGTAATGTTCAAAATCAATAAACGCTTCTGGTTCATTTCTGTTGTTTCCGATTAATAAACGTTACTCACAGTTATAGCTTCCTAGGCCTATAGCACACTGACTGGTTACTGTCTCTCAGCTCTGTATAAGAATTACGGAAGAGTGTACAGGGTGTTCGGAAAGTCACTGTGCAGTTTTGTAATCATATTTTATTCAGTCTATTTCAAGCCAGCAACTGATAGCGGTGTTTAGGAACGAAATAAGAAGGATCCAGGCCTGTATTGATGCCAACGGGGTCACTTTCAACATTGTTTATAATTGTCATTCATATTTACCTCCTGTATTCTATATTGAAACATGTCTGTTAATAAATGTAGAAGTGAACAGTGACTTTCCAAACACCCTGTAGTTATTTTGACACTGTTCTCGCGCGCTTTTTTCAACTAGATATTGATGCTTTTCACTTTCAACAATTTTTAACAAATTTCAAACAACAAGCAGGACTTGCACACAATACGTAGTCAACAATATACGTCACATGGAAAAAGAGAACTATATAGAAACAAACGCAGGTATTAAAATAAATGTACAGCGGAAAATTCGTTACAGTACATATACAGATTCTTCTACCAAAGGTAAAATTTAAAGGAGAACTAATGACGTTGAGGCATAATATTTCCCTTGATTGACCGTAAGCACTGCTGTTGGTTGCAGTTTCGCCTGTTGAAGGCTCATCAGCGCAGCTTGAGCTGGCTAATCAAATAAATATAATTAGACTTCTTATCACCGTGATTTGTATACAACATTAACGGAAGGGGGTTAAGTCGTCTTCAATCACCAATAAAGTAACCTAAAATAGTTTAAGTATTTGAATGATGTTAGAGGTCGTGCCTAAATCACTATTCCACATTATATATTGGACCAAGTATTTATTACTTTGTTAATGTGATTTATCTCAAAAAAATTTATTTATTTATGACATTCGTATTTTTTTATGTATATACATATATAACTATAATTCTCAAACATATGGTTTCAGTTGTTTGTAAACATTGTTATACACGGTTATTTATTTTACATGAAATATTAGATTTGAAACTTTTTCGTTTACGAATTTAATATTCAGTTAGAGATACGAAAAGGTCTTTGTTTGAAATGTTGTATCTACAGCATAGCGTATTTTATATTTATCTGTGCTTAACAACTTATTATCCGTGGTTAATATGTTATCAATTATTGTAAACAATAAGACAGTGAATTAATATTTTACGTCGTGTTCGCCTCCCAGAAACTGTCAAAGAATGATTACACATACTCTTGTAACACATATTAGTATTAAACCTGTTACATTTTGAAAACACTCTTTTCTTCCTGATATTTGACTTTCCTTGATCATTAATATAATTTACTATTTCTATTTTACTTTTTTCTATAATATTTTCATTTTCTGCCTCGTTCAACTATTTTATTTTATTTCGTTTTGATTTCCTGTCACTGTTTCTTAACTCCAATAAGCCACCAAGTAACTCAGCAGCATGTTTTCGGACTTACAACACTTAATATCAGGTTGATGGACACAGCACAGATAGCCCACTCTGTGGCTTTATGTGAAACTACAAACCAACAAACAACTCCAGTAATACTCATAAGGTCATCTCAAAGGTTAAAGATTAATTAATATTATATTTTAATTTCACCAAAATAATCCCAATTCTGAACTTCATTAACATATTATATCTTTAGTTGCCTTCTTTTATTACCTGTTAAAATTATGTCACGTTCGGTTTATTTACGGATGAAAAATCTCAATTTATTTCTGCCTTTGTCTGCTACAGATTTGTTAATCTTGAAATTTAGTTTCACATTTACTGTCCATTAATTTTGAAAGTTAAGAAGTTGATATAAGCTTCCTGTATCATACTTTATGTAATGTTCAAATATAATTAGACTGATATGAAATTCTGTGTAATAGTATTTTGCGCTTATAAAGTACCTTTTATCTTTATCCTTTGATACCATTCTGCCTGACGTCCATACCAAGTCAAACATATTCTTGTTTATTACGTAAAGAAGTAAAAAAAACTTCTCAAACTATCAAAAGTTGTTAACTTTTCGAAACTGTTAATGCGGTCGTGTGGCTTTATACATCAGGGAATCTAGGAGGTTACGTGAGTCATGGTTTCAAAAACTGTTACCAGATGGCAGTATCAGTAGGAGCAATTCGTGATGACGAGTAACCTACTTGAAGTAAAATGTATCTCAGGACGCTGCTCCTCGCCAGTACAGTGGTATGTCTACGGATTTACAATGCTAAAATCAGAGATTTGACTCCCCTCGGTGGGCTCAGCAGATAGCCCGATGTGGATTTGCTATAAGAAAACAAACAAACAAATCTCAGGACAGTTGGTGTGGGTATTAACACTTTGCCAATAAAGCAAGAACAACGTTTCGACCTTAGGTCATTTTCAGATTAAGAAAGATACAATATTTGTAGGAGTTGTATTACTAGGAGCGTTTTGATAGGGGGCGTGTCAGCGACAATCCTCTCACAGACCCAAACCACACTATTCTCTCACAGTTCTCAGGTGATGTTGCAATCTGGAATAGTGTCGAAAAACCAATAACAGCAACAAACAACCACTGCTAAACAATATAAAATTTTCACTGTACTGAGTGGATAATTAAAATAAGTGCGCACAAAATACAAGCCATATTATTTGCGAAATCGTAGAAAAGGTTTGGCTTGTTTTAAATTTCGCGCAAAGCTACACGAGGGCTATTTGCGCTAGCCGTCCTTAATTGTGTAGTGTAATACCAGATAAATGGCAGTTAGTCGTCACCACCCATCGCCAACTCTTGGGCTACTCTTTTACCAACGAATAGTGCGATTAACCATCACATTATAACGCCCTCATGGGTGAAAGGACAAGCATGTTTGGTAGAACATAAAGCAAATTAATATTACAGTTATATCTAGACATGACTCTTACAGGTAACAATATCAGCAAAATTCTTAAGGATTACTTTGACTCAAACTGCATACAACACATTAATAGCATAAAACCCAGAATTTTGAAAATAGCGAGTTACTTTAAGAATGTGAATGATAAAAAGAAGATTCAACAGAAAACATATTAAAACTTTACAGAACACACATCAGACCAGTCGTAGAATATGTTTGTATAACATGGATAAATGTATCAAAAACACTCATCAACAAACAACATATACAACATTGTATTTTAACGCAAGCATATACAGTTCCACGATCAACAAACTAAATATTTCTACACAACTGTTCAAACATGCTAATTCTATAAAACAGATAAAATAACAGTTCCAGAGAGGGAGGAAGAGGTATACAGTAAACCTGTCCCTTTCTGGTCCGAAACATGGACTAAATCCAGATGAAGAATAATAATTTGCTAGTGGATGTATAGTTCTAATAAGTGGCACCAGAGGATAGTGTGTTATCTACGTCTTCCTGAAAGAACTTTTTCGTGTCGCCATACACATAAAATGTCCAAACTCAAAAAATGTATCACTAACTGTAACGTATTAATGTGTTGTGTTATTGTTATTAAACAGAAAACTACCCAAACAGATACCTATACCCTTCTCACCGAAAGTAACGAAACCCTATTTGTAGCGTTATTAGCCCTTTGTCTTATCGCTGAGCCAAGTAATGTAGTACAGTTGTATTCACCTGTTTCTAGACGATCGTATATGAAAGTATATATTCATACATTTAATGTTCTCAGATTTATATGATATAAATATATAACTAGAGCTTGACGGTCAAGTCTTTGTGTATAAAGTCAGTATGTTACACATATTGGTCAATTGCTTTTGCAATGTTTAGGAAGATTATGTAACAAACATTATCTACTTCTGCAATGTGATACGAAAAGTGATTTTGACTTTGTAAGCACATTTACCCTTTATTAATATTTTTATGAAGCTTGAATTAATATATACATTTGTTATTTTTGTGTTGGAATTAAACTCACTATCCACTAGTTCTAATGAAATGGAGAAGCTAGAGAGACAGACTGTTTACAGTTTAGATTTCACTACATTCACTCTCAGCTATTAACATATAAGTAAACTTACAAGCTAAAGAAAGACACAATAACAAGTTATTTGATTATGTAGGGTGAAGGGGAAATCTTTTCATATAATTAAATTCTTTTTACATGTTTACAGATTATTTTATAATAGACATTTTGGGGGTATATATCAAGGGTCAAGTGTTCTCGTTCTAATGAAGATCAGTCTAGCCGTTTTTCTGTTATTTGTTCTTTTCACAGACACGATCAAAAGTACGTGGAAAGGTTCATTTGGTTTAAGTTTGTATTGCTCGAATTGGGATAAAGGATTTGCATAATTAAATAATCATCATTGTTCAATCTATTGTATTGTACATTACTCTAACATTTCTACAGAAGGTCAATCTATAGATTTCAACAGGTTTTTCAAATCGGTAAGCTGTTATAACAGGTAAAAATTATAGATAAAACTCCAACTCTATCATCTCAGGTGTTATCAATACAGATATTATTTCAAAATCTTGAGAAAAAACAATAAAAACAACGTTTTTCCAGAGAATTATTGGTGTGGAGAGATTAAGTATGAAGGCTGTAAAATGTACATTCATAGAACCAAATCATTTGAATTTTCTTCAGTTTAGGGATGTTACAGATATTTCACAAAAATATGGTTTTGACACTAATAAAGGAAGATATGAAATTTATTACTAAGTGGTCCATAATTTTGACGGTAAGAAAACAATTTTTAAATGGTATAAAACTTATCTGTTTGACGTTAAACACAAAACTACACTAAGACAAGTATCATTGCCAGTGAAGATAAAATACTTCAAGTTAGGGAATGACATTAACAACCTCAGTTTTATTACTGCAGCTTTAGCTGTGTTCTGACAGACTAAAATTATAGAATGAATATTTCACATATTTGTTACACAGAAGAACCATAGATAATTGCCAGGGACACGTACCAAACATCAGACTTTATTCATAAGACACATTGCCAACAGTACTTCGAAATAAATTTCTGGAATGACATCGATAGTAACGGGAGGAAAGTTACATCTTAGTTTTACAGAAACAGATGTACAGGAAATATTTTGATATCTAACATCAAATATTAAGATATTTTGTTATTGAGTTTTATACATTTTAAAACATATGTACATAACCAACCGATAACTGAAAGTTTTTACTCACATATGCCGTTCTGATATCGACATATTCCGATGGTACTTTATCTAATTCAAGGACAAGATGTTTTTCAACGCATGATAATTCCCTCTTATATCCACCAACACTGTTCTCACGTGTACGGTTATACATACGAGTAACTCTAGCCCTTCATTATACACCACTCTGATCCATCTCTAGGATAGTTTCTCGTAGGTTTTACGGATGAACTTGATAAAGATCGCATCTCATCGTGGGTCGATGGTGGACTGAGAAACTGCGCATATCAAAGTATTAAATAGAGAAACCTAAACTTTTCATCAGTGAAGTATATGGTCCTGAATATGTTTTATATTGAAGAACAATCTACAATTCCTTCAAATTCATCCCTTAAACAGCAGCCATCATCAACTGATCCTGCTTTCTAGAACATTCCCACTGTTTAAGAGTTAAATAGAATATATTGAAACTTTAAAGACACTCCTAATAATCATTCGAGAATAAAACTATATCTGCTGTATAATTTACATCAAATGTCATATCCTTCATGTCTATAACATGCTACTTTATGATTACTATATGACAGCATCTTTTAAAAGTAAAATGAGACTTGCGAGCTGAAAAGTGATGCATAAACAGGACCTAAAATCATTCAAATATAAAATGTTCTTTTTTCTGTTTTACAGGTCCAACAGGATCTGTACAAGGTGATAATAATTTTTCCTAGTTACTGAATTACAATTAAAGGTTCTTTTCAGGACCATCGAATCTTTAAAAAAAGATGTTGCGATTACACATTTTATGTTTTATATCTGTGATCGACTTAGTTTTCAAGTTAAATTGATGTACATATATGAATCGTGATAAATTCAGCATTTTTAACATAAAAAGAAATACAGTATTTATTCTAATATATCAAACAAAATAGATGTGTGAGCTATCTAATTTCTATAAACACTTAACTTTCGTTAAAAGTAAAGGCAGAGGAGCTGCATAGTAACGCTATTAATAAAAGTGATGTCAAAACTGCCAAGATAATCATTGAAATTAATAAAGATGACATTCTTAATTATAAACACAATTTGAATATTATGCCATAATTTTCTATGGTTTACCTTATATTTACAAAGAAGGAGTTTCATTACGACCTATTGTTTTCGACAATTGAGTTTCCAGCCATACTTTACTGGGCTGTAGTTTTAAAATGTTCACTATCATTGAATTTATATAAATAAATGTCAGTATGTGTCTGTTTCTTAAACGTCTCCACGTTTTTTGTTCAATTAACACAAAATTTAACACGGTGATATAGCTCTATTTGTTATTCGTCTACAAACCATTAACTAGATAATCAGACCAACGTCTTGCAATTCCATCTTTCACAAATGCTAAGAGTTATCTTTAGTGTTTTGGACAGTGTTTTCTGTGTATTATTATTCTCTGTTCTTAGTTGTATTATTTAATTACATAAAAACATTATTGATTGTATCAATACCTTTAGTACATCAAAAAGTGAGCTTAAGTTTCATGACAGTTGACAGCAAAAAAGAGAAGACCCAGGTGAATATTATATTCTTTGTTTTTCATATGTGTGTTTCATTTATTATTTATATCACTGAGTAAAATGTAAAAAATAGTAACTTATGAGATAAGGTAAAGTAATTCTTTTTAATATGGTATGCTTGTATGCAGCCCATGGGTTATTTAATTTTTGGGTTTTGGTTTCAGTTTCGGAGCTCTTGTAAAAACAATCTTGAAAGGGATGTCAACATATTTAACATGATTATCATTTTTAGTTTCATGTCCAATAAGATTATGTTCGCTTCGGCAACACCACATGGGTGTTGGTTTCGCAGCTCTACCAATAACAAATTTGTTTCGGTTTTCAGTATTTTCAATAACAATAAAAACGTTTCTCTGATGATGTTCTGGTTTACTGCCAAGTCTTACAGTAATAATTTTATCAACATTGTGAAAACGTCTAGTGGAGGGAGGCCTGATGTTGTTTGACACCTCCCTCTGGATACATTCATCGTCTTTCACTTCTTTTGGTGTTTCTGCCTGAAGATGTAAATCATAATTAGTGAGGCAACAACACTCATCAATCGAAAAAAATGTTTTAATAACAATAATCAGTTAATAAACATTTTAAAATATATAATTTATTCTTTATGTAACAATCATTTTACTATAATATGAGTAAAACCAAATAAATGTTTATATGAAAATTGTAAATTATGAAATTGGTTTAAAATGTCTGATAAACGTTTTCTCAAAACTATAAAATATATCTCAAGCATTGTCCCAAATAGTGAGGAAGGTAATATAGAGCAGACAATAGCTTTAAATAATGTTTTACATTTATATTGTTTGTTCACAAATACTAACTTGCTAAAACAAGATAAAACTACTGTTATAAACAAATGTTAGTTATTTTCCTCATTTCATTGTTATATAAATTAAACATGAAAAGTTATGCAATCTGAACTACAAATGACTATAAAGAGGAAGAGTTTTCAAACTGTCTTATCATAGTTGTAACACTGTAGTAAATCACACAGTTTATAGTACTTTAAAATATTCAATAATCTTAGTAAAGTCCAAAAGAAGACATCTGGATATTTCACTAAATGTCTGTCAGACCAATGAAAGTTGGCTGACTATAAAAAACAAACACTGATGTAAAATGTCTCAAAGTGTTATTAACATGATATGGTGGAATCACTTGTAACAAAATGGTACAAATACACTGGTACTAAATTAAGAACAATAAAATCCACATTTTAAGTAAGTTACCGTGATCTAACGATTCGCAGCAATTATGTGATAACTGTTAAAAACAGAATCAGATGTTCGTAGTTACAACAGAACTTCATTTCAGTGTATGTACGGTTAAAAACACAAGAAATTTGACAATATTAACAAACAAAAGATATATTATAGTTATAGTAAGACACAACTCACTTTAATATCAGTAGTGGAAGTATGTGTGGAAATGAAAGATCATGAACGGACATTCTGACCTTTATGTTTTTCAGATGTCATTAATGCTATACATAATAGCAATGGAAGTACCTTTTACACTATCATGTATGTTTACGTTTGGTTCTGGCTTTAGCTAAATGGATGATAATTATCTTCCCACATGTAATAATATTGAAGAAGAGGTGATTGACCAGTTTAACTAGGGTACAGACTTATCAGACCTCAATAGTATCGAACATGTATAGGTCTCTTTTGGAAGAAGAATTACATGTATTCAAATGACTCTGAATGCATGTTTTTCTGTGGATGTCTTTACAACACTCATTGTAAGCATGCAACATCGATATGATATTGATCACACAGTTTGACATAGTATACATTACATTAAAGTGAAATGTTTTTAACTACACCAAATATTAATCATAAACGTAATATGAATGAGAAATTAATTCAATTTTGAACCAGATACAGATATTCACAGAAATTAAATATGAAAATGGTTGAAATTATTTTATAACAGTAATTTTGCATTAACATTAATAATGTACTATTAATTCCATTGTATTTTAGTTACTTCTTGCAATATATATATATATATATGTAAGTAAAAATAAACTTGTACGAAGTGAAAGCTTAATATAATGAGCAGATCCTTGTTATTAATGGTAATATACTTATGCTGTATAATACTGACTACTATAAAGTAAAAGAACTTTAAACATACGAACCGTTGTTAGTGAATCAGATTTTAATGTCTCTTCAGGTTTGTCATCATTCACGATTGTCTTGACGCGTGTCTTTAATTTAGTTTTATCAGGACCTGAAGCAGGTTTGCTCACATTTTCTGTTCTTTCTGTTTTCTTTTCTACTGAGTGATTTTCATTTATTGTCTGCAAGATGGTTGGTTCTGTTTGATTTTCCTTTAACACCATATTAATTTCTCTTTTATTAAACTTATTTGTCGGGGCCTTCTCACACTCAGGGATCATTGAAACAGCTTCCAAAATGTCTAATTCCCTGGGGGTGATCTTTTCAGTAACAAGCTCTTGGTCTTCTAGCTTTGTAAAGGCAAAAACACCACAAGATCCGAGGACGCAGTTTTAAGGGCATTCCATTTGCCCCGGCTTTTTCATTCACGTTGCAGAAGCAACAAAGAACGCTAAACAATAATGAAATAATAATAAATAAAACGCGATTTATTTATTTCAGTTTTCTATATAAACAATACCATTAAAGATTAACTCTAAATAGCTGTGTTTTTTGTTGGTTTTTTTCGTTAACAAACAGATCTACAAAAACACTTGATAAATCATCATACAGAAGTTTGGTGAGAAGTGTTAACTATAATTGAAAAGTTTTTTTTACCTCATTTGTAAGGTTAATTAAAGATATTCAGCTTTACTAGGTTCATATTAGTATTTTCACAAATTAACTACCAAAGGGGCACTGAACATACTTGACATTTTCAAATATCTAACCCTACAATTCACTTAAAATATAATTGGGTATTGAGGTCAGATGCTCTCTCACCCCTGTTCCACATACTTTAATTATCAAGAACTGGAAGATAACATGTAACTTACCACAAAGCAATAAGACAAATCGAAATTAGTGTTAGCTCTTCCATCCACCAAGGATATCTTACAACTGTAGGTTTGGAAGCCCAGGGGAAAGTAACCTTGAGAACCATTTCAGTTGGATCTTAAGAGAGAGAGTTGTTTTACACATTGTATGGATTACATGAAACAGAAAGAAAACTTCAAATGTAACTTAATAAAAAAGTGTATAATTCTTTAAACTAAAAATAAACTTGATTTGACATATTAAAAAATTACAATTAAATAAATATGATATTTCTTATATATTTTCATATTAAACATTGATGACAACCTTTACAATTTGACAACTGTATATATACATTTTTTCTTTACACTTTAAACGATAATTAGCAAAGAAAAATAACGCCTATTATATGATTTCAGCTCCTTACTAGTAGACAAGTAGTGTAGTTATATAACAGGAAATCAGTTAGGTTTTCCAACATATTTACATTGTTAGACAATATAGCAAGAAACCTACTGGCTTTTCATTCCGAACATACATTATTCAGAACTTATGAGATGGTGTTGAAGTTTTCATAATCCAATATAATTATGATCTTATATTAAAAAATTTGTTTTGCATTTGGACAAATTACTTTCTTTTATACAAAAATGACGTTATGTACATAAAATAAACATGTTAAACATAGATTTGGGACATACACTGTTTTAGTTAAATATCTTTACGTCTTTTTTAGTAATAATGTGACGCACACAGATGTGATATTGAGACACCGTTATATATGTTTGTTTTTCAATTTCGCGGATAGCTGAACGAGGGCTTTCAGCGTTAGCCGTTCCTAATTTTGAAATGATATACTGGAGGTAAGACAGCTATTCAATACTATTTGTCGTAAATGTTTGAGCCCATCTTTAAAAACAAGTAGTAGGATTTCCAAGTAAAACCAAAGCTTTTTAATGCATTAAAAACCATGAAAGTTATGAAGAAGTATCGTATTATAACAATCTGCTGGAACAAAAATAAACATTTTTAAAACATTAAGGAAACAATAAAAGAAAACTTTAAAACCCTTTTGTTCCATTACTTCTACAAAGATCTTTATTATCAGCTCCTTCTTCATCAGTAATTTCGTCATCAGGACAAGCTACACAGGCGTCAGCAGCAAAAGATGCCATGTAAGTCCCTCCTGGACACGGCAGGCAGTGAGTTTGGAATCCATTGTCATAGTGACCAGGAGGACATGGATCTAAAAGCGTTAAAAGTACAAAGCTAAACATTTATTTACCCAGTGTTAATTTTATTGTTCTAACAACGTCTTTAGTATCAAAAAACGTATGTGTTGAACTAAAATTCCATATTTTTAAAAGTCTTTCATCTATTTGTGTTTAATGTGAACAGTTTAAAGTAATTGAGTATCACATATACTTACAACACCTGTTAACATCTCTTTGGTATCCACGAGTACAGTTGAGATTCTCGGCTGGAATATACACTGGAGAAAACAACAGAGTTAATATTTTTATTAGCACGTTTTGTGTCACCGTTTGAATTTTAAGGTTTTTCACAATGAGCACGACGCACTAGTTATAATATTAAAAAATAAATAATGTTGTAAAATAACAACATTAATGTTACTTTTCGTGAGAAAAATAAAACGTGTCAAAACAGTTTCTTAACAGTAGACTTTTGTTTCTTCATGTACTTCCTAATGGAGTTAACTAATGAAACTAATCACACAAACTTGGAAGTTTATGAAATTACACACGATCTTTTTTTTATGTTATATCTATAGGTACATTTGATTTCCGTTGGTGTTTCCCTTGCAAAATTCTTATTTGTCACAGTTAAACGTTAAACTGTTGTCACTGTTTATGTTAATATCAGGTATGAAAATACAGGTTCTTTTGGGAATATCACGTTCGTAAAATGTATCAGTGTATGATTGTGTCTTGCAAACAACAAAATATCAAATAATATCCTTATAATGCAGAAGTTGGATGAAATGCATTCCGAGAAAATTTTTCATTTAAAGTTAATATAAAAGTAAATACTTAATTTTTTGCGGATTTATCAAGATAAATAATATAGCGATCTAACACCTTTCACTGTAAATTTATAGTATTGTTTATTCAAAATACGTTCTCAAAAAACTTCGTAGATATGATTTGTATCTTTAGAGTACAAAAAATTTTGCTTCAACATTCACAAGTTGAGTTCATTATATCAAAATAACTTTGGAGCCTCATCACTTCTCTCTACAGGCTTACCATAATCCATCTAGTCTCTGATCACATAGAAATCTGTAATTCCGACATCAGTGACGTGACTGGTATGTCTGTGTGTACAATGACATGCATATCTATCTAATTACTCAGCGGTTAGAAGACTGAGATATTTTTTTACGTACCATCGCCTGGGACACTTCAGCGGTTTTTATCTCTGACATTTGTGTTCGTACGACTTGTTGTAGGTCTTTTTCCGAATTGTTCTGGCAAACCAAAATTATTTTTCGATGCTCTTACGTACAATAAATATCTTTGTTTCGAAAAATTTAAATTCTCATTTGAATATATTTTCATGATATGGGCATATAAAAATTTACATTGGAAAGGTCTGTTACATACCTTTCCCAAAAGCTACCAATTTTCGGTTACATTACACCATTTAAGAAATGTTATATCAGATTGAGTCACATTATATGACAGGTTGCATATTCAAAACTGTTTTGATATGGCTTACTAATCCCTATAAACTATAAAGTATTATTGCTATGAACATCAGTGGCAGCCTCTGACTAATACTGTATGTTTATTACAGGAGTACCGATAAGATTACGAGTTCGTCTTCATCACTGCCCTGAAATAACTCTTTTCAGGGCATCTTTAGCATCAACTAATGGAATGTGATACATCTTCCAAGAGTATATTATGGCTGTCAATATCAACATCTGCACCTTGGAGTTGGGTAATATCACCCATTACTGGAGTCCTGATTAGATGGATCAGTATATGGACGAACAAAGATTGTAGTATTGATGGTAACATTTAAAGTAATTATATGTGGATACGTTTACCAATACTTATTCATACCACACTTCAACATCAACATTTCCTCTCATTAAAATTAAGAAAAAACTGATTTCATGTTATCTCTGAAGTAATAATTACTTGTAAGTACTTTAAACACAACTGTTATAACCCCTTGCATTCATTTATATTTCTGAGGAACCCACTTGAAGCTAATAAATTTTGTAGACGTTCTACAATGGGTAATTTAAAACTTTTTATTACAGAATTCATATATAGTTCGATGTTTCTAGGTTATAAAGCGATTAGGAAAGAGATTTGAGATAACGGTGACACAGAGAAACCTCAGTCAGCAACATGATACTCACCCAGTCAATAACCCCAAATACAATAAACAAAATACTTAAATTCTTGTAAAAAAATAAAGCAAATACAATACTAATGTCATTTATAAAATACTTTATGGCAACTTCCACGTATTTTACGTCAGAGAAACAAGCCCGAAACTCAAAACAACATTCATGTGACACACACAAAAAAAAATAGAATTTCACGTTTTTAAATTTAACACTGCAACTCAAATAAATATACTACAGGTAACATTTAAATACTAAACAGAGAATCCAAAATCACTAGACGATAAACCAAATATATCCTTGTAATACAAGAGCAAACACACATTAAACCAATATAAAGAAACACTTTTATATCTACATTAATAAAATTTAATAAATCTTGTTCGATGTATTATAATTTGAAGATGATACTTTTAATTTTCACGATTTTATAATTTACAAAACATTCTGAGAATACAACTAAGAATAATGCAAATAGTATTAATTGGAAATTACACGAAGGTTGTTAAAAAACTATCATATGAAAATAAGACAGTTCAATTTTCATTATAATTAAATGATATAAAAGATAACGTATCGTTTTATGAACGAAATCGATAAAAACACAGTTTAATTAACGTAGATGGGAGTATTTTAAAATTCCTAACTGGTGCAGTAACAACAGTTTGATCAGCAGAGACAATTCCATAAAGAAATTATTTACTTTATAGGGGAACAAACGAATAATATGAATTATTTGACTCAACCAACTGAAAACCATGATTAGAAAAATATTCAGATCATTGATAAATATGACGAATATATCAATACATGTCAGAGAAAAACAAAATAAAATATACAAAACAAGAGCTGAAATGTTAGTTTTCATTGACAAAATTCAGAATAATTGAGAGTAGTTAGATTTTACAGTAGAAAACAGTAGATCGGCGTTAGCTATGTATAAGCGCAGTATGTGACCGCAAGTTCAAAGTTAAGTTCTTGCTTTCTACTCTAAGTAAGCTATCAAATCTATTAAACAAAAGATTACCTCACACTTACAGTTTGTGGTCCCTACACATAGTTATCAGATTTTCATTTATTACACGTGGACTGACGTTACTACAGCTACAATTAGATGTACCTTGAAAATGTTTAAATAAATTGAAAAGAAATGCACTTATTGTTGCTGTATTAATATCAGTCCACGTGTAATACATGAAAATCTGATAACTATATGTAGGGACCTTAAACTGTAAGTATGAGGTAATCTTTCACTTTTGTCTGATATATTTGACAGCTAACTTGTAGTAGAAAACAAGAACTTAACTTTCTAATTAACTGCAGAGAATGAAAAGCTTTTCGAATGATCAAGCACACATAGTTTTTCTTATAACAAAACCACATCGGGCTATTTACTGTGTCCACCGAGGGCAATCGAACTCCTGATCTTAGCGTTGTAAATCCATAGACTTACCGCTGTTCCATCGTGAGACTATTTCATTAAAATAATAACTCCATGAACATAGTTATTTAATGTTAAGTGTTAACTGACTTTATCTGTTGTCAGTCCAAAACTGGTTGCTTATCAGTTCGATTATAAGACTATAATCGTAACATTTTTAATTAATGATTAAATGGTACAATAGATTATATTACACGTTTTTAAGCTGTGAGTTTTTGTTTCTATTTTTCTCTGTAAATATGCACTCTACTTAAACTAAAGACATACTTATACGACTTGGATTTAAATGTATTCATAAAGAATGTGAAAAAACAACGTATTTGCGAGTCATTTGAAAACACTGAACCACAAGAATAAGAGAATCAATTTAAAATAAAACACCAGTTTTAATAAATGAAGCTCAATTAAAATTCCTTTTAACCAAAGAAATTATTCAGTCGCATTTATTCCAGTTTAAACATTAAATCATCGGCATGTAATATCATTGCTTCGCCAAATTAAACATTTTCTACCCATCCTGTACATATTTTACATAAAGAAAAAATATTTTTTTTGCTATAGATGAGACCGACTAACGGGTTCTAGCATTAAAGAAATCTCCTAAAACGAGATTTCCGCACACCACTGACTTAAAATCGGTTATGAGCAAATTGAAAAAAATGAGGCAGAAATATTTGCGAGCAAATGTGATGTTAAACATAATTATTAGGCTTCACTAACCTCTGCACTCCCCATCAAAACTTTATACTATTAAAGAAACATCCGTTTATGGTAAGAACGAAAATATCTAATTTGTATACGTAAAAATAAATGTAGAGCTAAATTGTTTACGTTTGTGTGTTTTCTTTTAGCAAAGCCACGTCGGGCTATCTGCTGAGCTCACAGAGGGGATTCGAACCTTCGAGTTTAGCGTTGTAAATCCGTAGACTAAGATAGCAAAAAAAAAAAAAGAAGAAAGAATAGAACGGCAGTGGTATCAACAGTTTGAAACTACTATGTAGAAACTAGATAGATTGAAAGTGTAGTGTATCAGTAAGATATCTTTAGAGTTTCAAATTTTTAACCAAATCTTTGAATTCATCATCATCATCTGCCACTCGATTCCTTCAAGGAACATAGGGCCGCAATCACTGCGGTTTCTGTAACAGGTTGAGTTAAGTGAGTAGGTTGTAAGCCCACTGCACCGATATGTTCCTAATTTAGAAGTGTAAGACTAGAGGGAAGGTAGCTAGTCATCACCACCCATCGCCAACTCTTGGGCTACTCTTTTACCAACGAAAAGTGGGATTGACCGTCACATTATAACGCCACTACGGCTGAAAGTGTGAGCATGTATGGCGCGTCCGGGATGCGACCCCACGACCCTCAGATTACGAGTCGCACGCCTAAACACGCTTGGCCATTCCGGGCCCTGACAGCATATGAATCAAGATTTACATGCATTTATACTAAAGTTATACAAAAATATTTAGAAATACTTTTTTCGAGATTTGCGACTTTTATATAAATCCTTTTCACGTATCAGCCCTCAAATGTATTCTATCATTATGTTTTCGTTATACACGCTCCCAAGTCACAAAAGCAAAGTTTAAAGAGAAGAATAGGTCTTTTCCATTTACTTTAGGCATAAGCAATTAGGAAAAAACATTTTGTGCCCAGGAACAAGAAAAGGTAAAAATTTTCTTACATAGTGTGATATTACATATACACAGGTAATTATTTTTTAAATCAATATACATGGTGAGTGAAATATCAAACGAAAAGGTTATGGCTGAAAGACATTTAAAAGCAAGATGGACGATTTCGATTTAGATGTTATTCCTGTTAAGTTAGTGTAGTTTAATAAATGAAAATATGGTCTAAAAAAAACCATAAATTTACCTCTGACATCATGTTTGTAAACACCTTCACGATTTTTGCATGTGTAAATTCCCGCGTCTTCAAACTAGATGTTGGTTAGCACTAATTTGCCACCCTATTTTATTTGCGTTCTCTCACTATTAATAACTTTTTCTTTGAGATTTGAGTACCAAATAACTGGTTCTTCTCTCGCTTGGTTTGAACATATTAATGTAAGAGTAGAACCACGTTCAATTTCGTAGACGAATGTAAAACCTGAAACAAGCAGGAAACTACCGAAAATATAAAATAATTGAGTGTAATTAGCCATTGAAATCTCTCTGCACTGTACTCTTTGTAAGTCACTTTCTGTATTGTTTCTAAGTGAAATATCAGTGTTACTATGCGCATAATAGTATTCTTGTTTGAATGACGTCATGAACTGAAGTAACATTGAGGTAGAAAAACGTTTTACTAACAATAATGATTGCAAAGTTTATTGCTTTCTGTTGTGTGAAAGACGCTTGAACTGAGAAATTATATTCATGTTTATGTTATGCATAATTTAGATTTAATAAACAATAACAACACTTGCCTAAGAGTTCAACTTGAAATTTAGGTAAAAGCAAATAAAATTTATACGAAATTTTGTTTTGCAATTTCTTCTGACAATACAAATCTTAGTCAGTATTTATGATATAAACCATAATAAGACTGCTTACAGATGTCTCATGATACACATAAATTATAATTGAGTAGTTATAAATCTACAAACACTGTAACAATATTTAAATTAAAAAATCAGTTAAAGAATATTCACATATATAACTTATGTGACAAATACTGCATTCTATGGTGTTATATAGGGATTAATGACTACAATTAGCTGTATTAATATTTTGTTCTTCAAAATTAATAAGATTTCAATAATTTGTTTTTTGAATTTCGCACAAAGCTACTCGAAGGCTATTTGTGCTAGTCGTCCCTAATTTAGCAGTGTAAGACTAGATGGAAGGCAGCTGGTCATTACCACCCACCGCCAACTTTTGGGCTACTCTTACCAACGAATAGTGGGATTGACCGTAACCTTATAACGCCTTCAAGGCTGGGAGACGAGCATATTTGGTGCGATCGGGATTCGAACCCGCGACCCTCGGGTTACGAGTCGAACGCCTTAACATACTTGGCCAAGATTTTAATAGATCTTTTGTCCTAAAAACGGTAATATGTTCATTACGCTATCACAGTTTTGTTGTGCTGTTGCAATAAAGTTAATACCCTGAATCAAATAGGCCTAAGATTTATAATAAATATTATGTAAATTGCAAATGCTACTTTCCCCTCAGGCCCAGCATGGCCAGATGGTTAAGGCACTCGAAAGTCGCGGGTTCAAATCCCCGTTATAATGTGACGGTCAATCCCACTATTCGTTGGTGAAAGAGAAACCCAAAAGATGGCGGTAGGTGGTGATGAATAGCTGCCTTCCCTTTCGTTTTACATTGTTAAATTAGGGACGACTCGTGTAGCTTTACGCGAGATTCAAAAAACAAACAAACCTATCTCTTAATTTGACGTTAAGATACATTTGCTTCTAGATTTTTAAGTTGTTCATTTCTCAGTTAAACAACCAAAAACTGAAAAGAATAGCATGCAAAACTAACGTATAATTCAATTACAAAATAGTACATGGATAAAATCCTTTGTTAAATATAATTTTTGTTATTGTGACACTTCGGTTTTTGAAACGTAGATTTATATTTTTATAAATCTTCAATTTCATAAATATCTTGTTACGTATTTCTCTTCGTCTTTGAAGTGTGTTCTTGGATATTAAAGGAGGTCCACAGTGCAGATTGACAGTATGGGGTTCACTATAATGGGAATTTATTTATATACATATAACTCTTTGGGCTTATTGTGGCTGACATTTTAATAAATATTTCTGAAAAGATGTCTACGAATTTGTGTCATTCGCTTATTCTAGAGTAATGGATGTCAGGCCTTTTTCTAGATGGTGGATAAAAGACAGTAGAGTTATTACTACATTCTCAAAAAATTAAAAAGAACTTTTAACATGTGGCATTTACACAGCATTACTTGTGATGGCAATAAGTTTCTTAATCAATACGCTACATAAATAACGTAACTACATAACCAAACTGGCAAAGTACAGAACTTCACAATTTGAAAAACAATTTTTTCATTAAATCAATTCTCTTAATTCTACATTAAAAAACAAATCAGATTATGACACACATACCTGCTACCGGATCCACAGCTTGCTTTGCTAGTTTCCGAAGAGCTGCAGCAAAACTTGAAGTTCTGGTGGCATTCAAAGCAGAATTACTACTTCCACTGTAGTGACCAATCATGTTATTAATATGTTGCCCAGGATGAAGGGGAAAAATAGCTGCCATAGTGTGAACACCAGGTTTGGGAGGGGCATGCATCGTTAGGGAGGGAGTCTTAGAGCCATGTGGTAACTCTGAAGACAAAACCAATCATCAGTTCAGGCAGTTAGCTCCAATGATCTCCATAAAACTTAAGAGCTTCAAAGAAATTATGGATATATACACACACATAATACCATTCACATGGTTTTGACACACCTATCAATTTTGTCTTTTCAATTTCTAACTTTCAGTAAGAGACTCTCCATGCCATTATAATCAAAACAAAATATATAACTTGTGCTATTTTCCTTCATTGTTTGTGTATGTTATTAATTTCCTTCACACACTTGGTTGTGCATCAGACGAAGTTTTATATGTCTTATAGTTAACCTTTCCACCACAAGTTAGGTGGGCTTAAAATTTAATTTCAACATTATTCAAATCACACAAAAGGAGCTCTCAGTGAAAAGAAAGTTAACCCTCAAACTACTGATTTGTCTTAATTTGTTCATTACCAGTGGAGTCCATACATATTGTATCATACTAAGTATTGTTATATTTTTGTTCTCTACAACATTCAGTGTAAAAATATGCCAAAGAAAAAAATGCACAGTCACTAACATTCTTCATTAAGTTTGTAAGAGACACAAGTAGTAATTAATGGAATAACTGCAATATTAATGTTATATTCGTTTAAATTGTAACAAGTTATTAAAGTCTCTCTAAACGACAAGAACTCAAAAATGGTTTTGGTATGAAAAGTTGACAAGAACCCCCACTGGTAATTCTACGATTGAACAATAAACAATTGTACTTTTTTCCATATAAAACATCATACACTTAATCCATTTATGAAACAATTTATAACTAATGAAGGTCTCAAAACATAATTTTTTTTTTTCTGTACCTGTTACGTTCATATACAAACAAAGCAGAAGTAAGGTTCCCTTATGAACTTGCTAAATACGTGAAGAAGGAATGATCTACATCTTTTCTGCATACCCCCCTACAGATGTGATGTCTAATTTAGGCACGTGCGCTATACACCAATATGTGAACAATCCAGTCAACAAGTAGGTTAAACAATGACGAATTTTAATTTTTTAGCATAAATTTACACGAATTCAAAACTCCACTGTATTAACCAGCCATCTCATCCGCTACTTACTTCCTATCGTATAATTTGTATTTTTGTCGATAATATGACGCAGAAGAACTTGAAAAATAATCCAAACATTGTCCAATCATTGCCTTGGTTAAAAACTTAAAACTGTGTACATAGCGTTAATTTACAACCTTTTTATCACTGACATTTTAATAAACATATCAAATCGTCTATCGCTCTTTGAAATTATGTATTGAACTGAAATATATTAGCATTCTCTTTAGAAGTGGATTATTTTATGCAGTTCTAATATGTTCAAAACAAAAGAATTCACCGTCTTGTTTGTTTGCTTCACAATTTTTATTCAAAGCTATACAAAGATCTAATACTAACCGTTACTAACCCTGAACCGAAACACTAAACGTGCTAATCATCAACATCCACTGTTAATTCTTCAGGTTACTCGTCTGGGGTTTTATTGTTACTCTTTCGACACGTCCATGTTTTTACGAGAATAGGCTACGAACCACAAATCCTCGGATTCACAGTCCAAGCACGCTAACCACAAGGCATTATCAAGATATAGTTATAATGCACAACACTAACAAAAAAAAAAATCAGTAACTCTGCACAACGACAACGACTTTCATAACCTAGAAACACTTCACAAGAATCGCATTTTTGGAGAACACTTTAAAAACCTGATATCACACTAACTATCACACGCTATAATACACTTCCTATTCATTCTCACTTCATTCTAGCTTCCAAAAGGGCTCGAGTTCATTTTTTCAATTATCTAAAATTTTGATGCAACATTAATTCTTAATATAACAAAAAATTCACGACTGTATATATTTATACGACTGAAAACAAATAGCTTTAAAGTTTCACGAATTTCATAAAGAGTATACCGGCTGAAAACACCATTAACACCGAGGGTACTGAAATTATAAAAGAAAGCTTTCTGATCTTCATAAGTAGATACCTTAGAAATGTATTGCCTTCCAGTGGCACAGCGACATGTCTACGGACTGGCAACGCTAGATTCCAGATTTCGTGGTGGGCAGAGCACAGATAGACGATTCTGTAGTTCGGTGCTTCATTACAAACAACAACAGATATGCGTATTTAATTAGTTGTACCGATGGCCCAGGTAACAGTTTATTGTTATCGTGAGTTTTTATTACTTTGTAAAAACTTCCTTTTTTGTTAAACATTACATATAAATATACATAAGCACATTAAAGTGATTTTTTTTTACTGTATCGTACTGTAAGGTGCAATGTGGCCTCTGTATGAAAGGGAGGGGCATCCTGGTGAATAATGTACATATTTTGATTTGTACACACGTTATTATTAAACCAATGTAAACAGAAGTAAAATCAATATCGGTAATCAGTACGTGTTGCCAGTTATTATAATTATACAATATTTTGATTATCTGAAACAAATGTATGCTTGGTTCGCTACAACTAGAACACTACCAGCAACACACCCTGTTCAGAAGAAAACTTACGACTATTATTACGACTATCATAAGACTCTCCAATCAAAACTTACGACTATCATAAGACTCTCCAATCAAAAGAAATGTAAAGATCGAAAGCTGAAGAACAAACAGTAATGCCTAAGTGAAATAAGGTTTGTCTGTGTAGATTAGCCTTACGAAAACCGCAGCTGCAATACCATGAAAATCACTTAACCCTTTTCTCAACTGCGATTTATATAAAACGGGACTGGAGAAAGCGACTTACGGTTGACATCAGATGATGCGAACATTTTGAATGGGCCATCGTAAAAATTCACGAATCTTTGCACAAACGAAGTCTTAAAAGTAGGAAAGAATATAAGGACAGGCTGAGGAGTAGCTGGCACTGCGCAGTGGGAGAGGTCTTCTCGAGAAGATGTGGACCTTTCCTTCTGCACAAAGAATTTAAGTGATTTTATACGAAAGTGTACTGCTACTACTACTACTAATAATAATAACAACAACAATAAGCATACTGTAGGCATTTTAGGATGCTGAGAGCAATCGTTTGACCCAAAGCCCATGAATACGCTCATGATGCGTATTCAAGTTTTAAAATACATAACATGAATAACGGCTGACTTACCACAACTGTTTCGCTCAGCTATAAAATCATCGACTTCTTTTAATGCCAATAGGTACGACATATTACATCACGTTGAATAATTTTACGTCTCTGTTATCAACAGTCAGACTATTATCACTCTGTTTGATGAGCAAAAAAATACACAACAGGCTATCTGTGTCATGCCTACTGCACGGATCGAACCTTAAATTGTAAAGTTATAAGCAACCTAAGTTCCTGCTGAGCCATCATCGTGAGGGGATGGGTGAGTCAAACACCATACAAAAAAATTACCAAAAAAAACAAAAGGGTGAAGTCACTCATTGTCTTTGTCACGGTAAAATATGCAGGAAAGCCGTACCTTAAATAGTGGGATTAATCACAGTATTAGTGAAATTGAGTCATTTGTTTACTGTTAGAAGTCCTTTAACGAATAAACAATGAACCCAGAAGAAAGTCTTGTCCATAAACAGTTTAGAAAGATATATTTAATACGCAGATGGGGTCTATGGACGACACAGATAATTCTTGGGTTAAACCTAAACAGTGTTTTCCGACATATCGGCACACAGAACATGTTTACAGGTTCAACGCAGATATTATGTTTATAAGCAAGTTTTAAAATGAGTTTTTTTTTCTTACAAAGAAAATCAAAACAAACACTATCAGTTACCTTTTGAAGTTATATACAGACGTAGCATCTACACACTTCGGTTCATTCAAGTTCTAAGGGGAAACGAAAGCAAATAAAAAGTACTTCACTTAGATATAACATCAACAGCTTTATACAACATCAAACCGTTGTCCATCACCATCTGCACCAAAATTACACCAAGTCCTTTAAAATATATTCTTTTTGGTTTTGCACAACCTTAATTTAAAAAAAAAATTATTTATTTATTGCATATAATTATTATGGTTCAGAATGAAGTAGGAAAGTGAGCGCACACAAAACGCACACAAGCTTCGCTATCTGCTAAGCACGGTTGCACTGAGTAATTGGCCATATTTACCTACACATACCTTTCCCCCAAAGTCTTGGCGGTCCTGCTGGAAGTATGTGTGTGTTAAGTGAGTCATCCATATGAATTTTATGTTAAAACAAAGACTTTCACAAAAATCCGATAATGAAATATCGTAAACACAGCTCCTTTTCCTTAAAACCGCGTGTTCAACAGTTGTAGAAGTAGAAACTCATAAGTGTATTCCAAATTAGTAACACCTGGGTGTTGAAGCCACAGTTACAACGGTAAGTTATCAGAAACTGTAAAGAAACAACTTAGATATACATGTGAAAAAAAAGACAACCATCATACATCATTATATATCAAGGGTTTAATAAATATCCCCCCCTTCGGAATATCCTCAGAAGAACCAGACTTCGTCACACACACTTTTAAATGAAATAATCAACATATAAGCAAACAGATAGTATTTTTAATCCTTAGGAAAATGTATCGAGAAAAAATCGTTCAGTTAGTAAATGAACGCCACGCTCAAATTCTTTCCAATCGTCCTGAAATTACCTAAATGTAATTTATAAATCTATTATCGTGACATCAGGCAAGATGAGTAAAAACTTAAGTCGATTTTCAAAACCGGATGGAAATTGAAACGATTTTCGTCTAATCGATTTCCAGTACAGCGAGTGACATTTCCAAAAGGCTACCAAGCGATAAAAGCTAGAAAACTACAATAGTATATAAGCCAGATTATTATTTGAAAGGCTATACTTAAATATCAGAAGTTAGTGATAACAAGTTCACGAAGCAGTGCATGGGTTTTTTTAAAATACATTTAACTTTATTGTTTAAAGTTTGCATAGGAAAAAAAAGTTAACATATTAAAGGAAAATGGAGTGGAATAATTCCATGTGACTTGATACTCAACTTTTAAAAGATTATCGTTAATAACTGTACATCTTAAAAAAATTAAATTGGGTGGGTGGATGTACACTAAGTAACAACAACCTGCATAAGACCACTTTTACTTAAGTTTGATTTCTTCAATATACGTTATATTGTTTTCTATGCTGACAAAAAACACTGAACCTTTTATTAACTATATAATTTAATTTGTATTCAGTGAGTGTTTTCAAGGATGTGAGAAGCCAAATATTATAATGAATGAACCTTCTTAGTTAAAGCAGGTTAAACAGTTGAAACTAAAATGTCACGTTTTTTACTGATAGTTTTTAACTATTATCATCTTGATAACAATTCACATACAGCAATTGTCTAATTAAATCAAAGACAAAGAAATGTACTAAAAAAGATGGCAAACACTCACATTTGCGTGCTCACCTAAAGTCGTTGATGTCTTGACTTGTGGCCACGTGAAATTTCCCGAGATTCAGGTTTTTGGCGATATGAACCTTACACGTAGTCGTAAAAATGTTTGCCCGTAGACAGTAAAGTGTTCATCCCAAAACGCATATTTTTCCTAAAGTTAACACAATCGCAGTTAAAATGATCTACCAGTAAAATACTGTCCTATCACTGCACGAGTCCCAACTATATTGTTGACACCATTCTACGTAACAGTGGCGGTCCGACCTGAGGTTCTGTTCATCGATTGAAGAGAATCCACTACGTATACATAGGAGCTGGGCAGCTGGATAGCAAGCTCGGCTCTCCAAACGTGACGTGAAAGACAACGTCGAGTGAGTGCTTGCGTTCTGTGTGCACTGTTACGTCACGCTTGCCAAATCCTAACCAGCTTGCACACCCTAACAATAAGGTTTTCTTCCAATACGACTAAAACGTATGGTATTTGGCGAGGCGAAATTTTCATGGTTCGTTTGTCAACTGCCAATGTCCTTTTTTAAAATAAAAAAAAAAGGACAGAAACATTATAGTATTACGTATTACGGTATTTCTACTCAAAAACCTAAAACGTGTAATTAGAAAGTTTAAGCTCAAAAACCAGTTTCAATAAAATAAAGCCTAAACCACTATTCTGTGACACCATCAACCGTACAACCACTGTAAAGATACGTCCATCAGTATCACATGGTGCTTCACGGCCATTATCACGACAATGCTTTAAACGGTGACTTTCCCAACTGAGTTATGGGTAACAGCCCAAGATACTTTGTCATATGTTAAACAGTTCGTCAAAGCGTAACGTTATTTGTTGAACGCAGAAAAAACATACTTTTGTGTTTAGTTTTATTTAAAATTATCGACTTTTGCATATCTATTAAGTTATAAATGTGTGCATTAAGCTTGTATTGTTGGCCAGATACAGCTCACAATCTTCAGTGATTTTTATTCTTCATTATTGACTTTTGACTTGTATACAAGTTAAACAAAAATAACTGATTTTATGTTGTTTTATTGGAGCAACAGATATACGAATGAAAAAAAAGACGAAATGTTTCCAAGAGTGAGGTAAGAAGACAACTGACGCTCTTTCACAAGAAGTCCCGAGTTAAAATAAACTATTCAGAAGAAAAAGTCTTCGAAACTCTTACCTCTATCTCGTTCAATCTCTTTTTCGTTGTTTTTTTTTCCGACTACCAATATATTAAATTAAGTCAAGGTTTGACCTGTTTCTTCGTAAATGTTAACGTATTACTTGTTAAAATTTGAGCCGTTTCTTCGTTATTATCAACAAAATGAGTCTCACGATTCAATTTCTTCGTTATTATCAGCTTAGTGTTTCATGGTTTATTAATTCGTGATACTGATCGTCAAGGTTTCAATGAATGTCACAACATAAGTCAGTGACAGCCTAGAGGACGTAACGATTTGAATATTCGTTAATATTCTGAGTGTTATGGCTTGAGTGTTTTTTATCGTGACTGTTAACACTCTGATGGGAAAGGTTTGAGTCCTTTACTTGGATTGTTCCTTCGTGAATGTTAACGCACTGAGTATCACAGTTTGAGTCGCTTCTTCGTGATTATAAAGGCACTGAAAGTGTGTTTTTTGCTATAATGGATATAACTTCATGTGATAAAAAAGGTTGGTCAGCTCGAGTCTTCAAAAGGCCATAATTCATTTTACAGACAAAATGAAGTACGGGTCGAGAAGGTAAAACACAAAACAAAGACCCAAGCAGTAAGGAAGATACAGTGAGTTAAATGATCAAATCAACTAAAGTTAATTATTATAAAAATATTAGGTGTGGTACACTACTGTGAAATTAAAATTTTCCCTGTAGAAAGAGAAACATAAAGATTAAGAAAGACTCAACCCCGCGACTACACTCAGATACTTAGAACTTCTCTAGTTCATTTATTTTGTTACTCACTGTCCTTGATTACTTCTTATAAGGGTTAGCACACAGGATTACACACAAAAGTGCAATGAATTAAAACACACACAAACCAGTGCTTTCGATGATGTAAGATTTACAAGTTATGGTAATCCAGAAGGCTGACTAAAATATTTATTTGGTTAGCGAGGTTAGGGGTTCCATTCGGCTAATATCAAACGTAACTTTAGAGAAAAGAAACACGCAAATTAGTTACCAGATGATAATGAAACTGTTAAATTGATTAATTCATAAACATAACGCAATCTTGACAGCCTTCAAGTTATTTTTACTTTAACCTTAATGCGATCTTGACAGTTTAATCATTTTTACATGAACATGATATGATCTTGACAGCCTTCGACAAAACAATCAGCGTGTGTATATACAAATTGTTAAGAGTCGAGCATTATTTGTTTCAGTATTTATTCCCACGACAGTGTTTGTCTGCACATTTTTATCCACAACACATTTCACTCAGTACTTGTATTCGAAACACAGTTCTATATTATTCACGTTTTGTACATCATGTTCGTACAACGTTATTTTAATAGCAACAGATTTTTTATTTTAAATAGCTTTACATTTCTGCAGATGTAACTCAGTTACCTATGAAAGACACTTAATAACATCTGTTTAATTTCAATAGCATGCGTGCTTGAAGTTAAGCACAACGATACACAATGAGCTATTTGTGTTCTTCTCACCACGGGTATCGAAACTCGGTTTCTAACATTGTAGGTTTACAGACATACAGCACCACATTTGGGAACGTGTGCGTATAATCGACTTACTATTTGTGTGGTCAAACTGTTCAGATATCAAACAACTGGGCTAAAAAAAATTCTAAAACCCATGGACACCTTTTTTTTTTAGTTACGTTGAAAATTTGACGTCTTGATTCTAAATATTTCCAATCTAGCATTGTTTTATCCGCTAACAAAAAAAATAAATTACACTGATAACAAAACAATATCACGGCGTAAAGGTTGTTTTAAAAAAGTATGTCTGTTTGTTTTAAAAATATTATTTTTGTTACTTTTTGCAAGGCTATACATTCTTATATTAGGCTTCTTTAGAACATAATACAACTTGCATGATTATTTGGTCATATTGTTACACGTTACTGATAGTGTCAGTGGAGTGTGGTTAATTATGGTCATATTGTTACACGTTACTGATAGTGTCAGTGGAGTGTGGTTGATTTAATCGCTACCCATTTCATATTCTTACACGTTACTGATAGTGTCAGTGGAGTGTGGTTGATTTAATCGCTACCCATTTCATATTCTTACACGTTATTGATAGTGTCAGTGGAGTGTGGTTAATTATGGTCATATTGTTACACGTTATTGATTGTGTCAGTGGAGTGTGATTAATTACGGTCATATTGTTACAGGTTATTGAAAGTGTCAGTGGAGTGTGGTTAATTATGGTCATATTGTTACACGTTATTGATAGTGTCAGTGGAGTGTGGTTAATTATGGTCATATTGTTACACGTTACTGATAGTGTCAGTGGAGTGTGGTTAATTATGGTCATATTGTTACACGTTAACGTTATTGATAGTGTCAGTGGAGTGTGGTTAATTATGGTCATATTGTTACACGTTACATTGAAAGTGATAGTGTCAGTGGAGTGTGGTTAATTATGGTCATATTCAGTGGAGTTTTACGTTACCGATAGTGTCAGTGGAGTGTGGTTAATTATGGTCATATTGTTACACGTTACTGATAGTGTCAGTGGAGTGTGGTTGATTTAATCGCTACCCATTTCATATTGTTACACGTTATTGATAGTGTCAGTGGAGTGTGGTTAATTATGGTCATATTGTTACATAGTGTCGTCATATTGTTACACACGTTATTGAAAGTGTCAGTAGTGTGGATACAGGTTATTGAAAGTCAGTGGAGTGTGGTTATTATGGTCATATTGTTAGAGGTTAGTGGTTTACACGTTATTGATAGTGTCAGTGGAGTGTGGTTAATTATGGTCATATTGTTACACGTTATTGATAGTGTCAGTGGAGTGTGGTGAATTATGGTCATATTGTAACATGTTATTGATAGTGTCAGTAGAGTGTGGTAGATTATGGTCATATTGTTAACATTACATGATAGTTTCAGTGGAATGTGGGTCATATTGTAGTGTCAGTGGAATGTGGTTATTATGAAAGTTACAGGTCTGAAAGTGTCAGTGGAGTGGTGGTTAATTGAAAGTGTCAGTGGAGTGTGGTCATATTGTTTGAAAGTGTCAGTGGAGTGTGGTTAATTATGGTCATATTGTTACTGATAGTGTCAGTGGAGTGTGGTTAATTATGGTGATGTTAACGTTCTGAAAGTGTCAGTGGAGTGTGGTTAATATGGTCATATTGTTAGAGGTTATTGAAAGTGTCAGTGGAGTGGTTAATTTCATATTGTTACACGTTATTGATAGTGTCAGTGAGTGTGGTTAATTATGGTCATATTGTTCAACGTTATTGATAGTGTCAGTGGAGTGTGGTGAATTATGCTCATATTGCAACATGTTATTGATAGTGTCAGTAGAGTGTGGTTGATTATGGTCATATTGTTACGTTATGATAGTTTCAGTGGAATGTGGTTGATTATGGGCATATTATTACACGTTATTGATAGTGTCAGTGGAATGTGGTTGATTATGGTCATATTGTTACAGGTTATTGAAAGTGTCAGTGGAGTGTGGTTAATTACGGTCATATTGTTACAGGTTATTGAAAGTGTCAGTGGAGTGTGGTCAATTTAATCGCTACCCATTTCATATTGTTACACGTTATTGATAGTGTCAGTGGAATGTGGTTGATTATGGTCATATTGTTACAGGTTATTGAAAGTGTCAGTGGAGTGTGGTTAATTATGGTCATATTGTTACACGTTACTGATAGTGTCAGTGGAGTGTGGTTAATTATGGTCATATTGTTACACGTTACTGATAGTGTCAGTGGAGTGTGGTTGTCGGTTGTTATTGATAGTGTCAGTAGAGTGTGGTAGATTATGGTCATATTGTTACACGTTATTGATAGTGTCAGTGGAGTGTGGTTGATTATGGTCATATTGTTACACGATACTGATAGTGTCAGTAGAGTGTGGTTAATTATGGTCATATTGTTTGTTACACGTTACTGATAGTGTCAGTAGAGTGTGGTTGATTATGGTGATATTGTTACACGATACTGATAGTGTCAGTAGAGTGTGGTTAATTATGGTCATATTGTTTGTTACACGTTACTGATAGTGTCAGTAGAGTGTGGTTAATTATGGTCATATTGTTTTGTTAATTACGTTACCGATAGTGTCAGTAGAGTGTGGTTAATTATGGTCATATTGTTTGTTACACGTTACTGATAGTGTCAGTAGAGTGTGGTTAATTATGGTCATATTGTTTGTTACACGTTACTGATAGTGTCAGTAGAGTGTGGTTAATTATGGTCATATTGTTTGTTACACGTTTCTGATAGTGTCAGTGGAGTATGTTTAATTATGGTCATATTGTTTGTTACACGTTACTGATAGTGTCAGTGGAGTGTGGTTGATTTAATCGCTACCCATTTCTTACGTATTGGGTTCGAGTTCAAACTACCTGCCACAATATTATTTCGTTATACGTTTTACTCAGCAGCATGATTGTTACACATATGTTAGCATTACGTTCACAACCCCAATCCACAAAAGATTAATGAAACTTTAATGCAGGTTTGAGATCAACAAAAGCACTAAAAATAGAAAATAAAAAATCACGAAAAACAGACAAGAAGTGCCACCACTAGGGAAACTTATTAACTGTTCTGCAATGATGTCACTTTCTAGAAAGCATCAACTTTTTGTTGTACAGTTATCACTTGAGTATTACCTGTTGAAACTACATGTTCACAAGTTTGTACATTGTTTGTTAGATGTCGGATAAAGCTGCAGTGGCGCAAGCCATTCCCAATACTAAAATGGTACACTGGAGGGAAGGCAGCAAGGCAACAGTGCTCACCGCCAACTCTTGGGATGCTCTTACCATCGAGTAGTTGGATTGACTACATTATAACGCCCCCAAAACCAAAAGGATGACGATGTATACATATACAGTTCTCGAATTCAGTAAACTACAAATGTTAAAAACAAAATTCAATGATGTTATATAGTGACCGAAACTGTTCTTAATGGTCAGTGAAAATGAATAAACTTAGAGACGAAGCACTTCAGTGTTTTAAAAAAAACATTGATATGATAATTCAACTTAATCAATGTACATGCTACACATTACATGACTATCATGATTTTTATAGTTCAGGACTAAATTATGATGTGTTGTTACTGAACTCACAACAACGCGCACAGACCAAATTCTTGAGTCCAGATTCCAGCCAACTCTTTGGCTACTTCGCTGAATAATTGTACTAAACAACGGGATACAACTATTGATAATGATTAAGATGTTATCTGTAGATATTTTTTCGTTAAACGCCTTAAGTTGTACGACCATATAAAATCACTGTTTACGACCAAAAAATGGATTTTATTTTGAAAAGTATCTTGCTGTAGTTGATTTTACACGCTGAAAAGTTTCTTCGAATTTCTTTTTGTTTTATAACTTTCTAATGCAGGGGTTACCAAATTACGGCCCTCGAGGTCATTTTGTCTGGCCTGCCAGCAGCTAGCCGCTTGGAAATAGAAAGTGACATTTCATCAAATGTCCGACTGTCATAACATAATAAATCACACTTTGGTCGCTTTAAGCTGGCAAATACAAGACTTTATGATAAAAAGAAACAAGGCTTTCACGTGCATTTTTAACCAATAGGAAAATTCTTTTGTCCTTGTTGCCTGTTTATTCATATGGAGGCACGTATCTATGAAAGCATTACGATTTCGAAAACAAGTACAGACTTAACCCTCGTCCTATTGACTTGTCTTGTAAATTCAGCGGCCTAGGGTTACTGCTTCAGTAAGCTCATATCTCTTAGTAGTTGGGTTATGCGCTTTTCGTAACTCGTTCTTAGGTAAGTGTCGTGGCAAACGTACGTTTCAATATATTTTGTTCGTGCGTTCTTGGACCAGTACAATACTTTTCTCACAGCGTTCTGTGTTTTTCATCTTCAAATCCTATTTTTTTTTCACCCATCGTTATGGCTGCTTTAAAAGAAGAAAAGTTGACTCTGAGTGTCATGCTTTCAATGAAGAATGGGAGAAAAGCACTCTTTGTGGAAACAAGAAAACAGAAAGCTACTTGTGTGATATGCACAGAAAGTGTTGCCATTTTGAAAGAGTACAATATTTGGCGTCACTATGAAACAAAACATCGATCAACATATTTGAAATTTTCAGGAAGTTCCGTTCTGAGAAATTTGAATCCATGATACGTGTTTTTGAATCTCAAAAGAATCTCTTCACGAGAAAGTTTGCTGAAAATGAATCTGTCACTCGTACAAGTTACAAAATAGTGCATAGGATGGCAGAGCGAGGAAAACCTTTTATTGACGGCAACTTCATCAAAGAGCGTGTGATGGAAGCAGCAAATGAGCTGTGTCCTGAAAAAGCCAATTTCTTTGAAAGTATCAACCTTTCAGCAACTTCAGTTGTACGGAGAGCAGAAGAATTTGGAGATAATATCCCATTACAGATACGCCAAAAAGCTAGAAACTTCCTATGACATTCTCTGGTACTGGATGAGTCTACTGATCTCTCGAGTACGTCACAAATTCTCGTGTTCTTTCGTGGAGTTAATTTGGACTTTGAGATCACGGAAGAGTTGGCATCAGTTTGCAGCATTCAGGGAAGAACAAGTGGAGAAGACATTTTCATGGAAGTGCATAAAACTTTGCAAGACTATAGCCTTCAGTGGAATTAGCTTAGAGGTGTTACAGTTGATGGAGGAAGAAACATGGCTGGAGTAAAGACGGGTCTGATCAGGAAACAGTTGGAAGATCTTCAAATCTGAAGCGCTCTGTTCATACACGAGCAAGCACTCTGTGGAAAAGACTTAGATATTTCTTGCGTACTGAAACCAGTCATTTCTGCAGTGAACTTCATTCGGGGTCATGCACTTAATTATCGCCAGTTCAAGGCGTTCCTTGAAGAAATTGATTCGGATTTCTGTGACTTGCCTTATCACACGGCGGTAAGGTGGCTCAGCTGCGGTAAAGTCTTGTCTCGTTTTTATAAGCTGGGAAGAGAAATAGATATATTTCTTATCGAGAAATATAGAGCCAATCCACTTATGTCGGATCCAACCTGGTTGTCATTTTTGGTTGACATCACATCCCACATGAATGAATTGAACATGAAACTTCAGGGGAAGAATAACCTTGTCTCTGATTTCTATAGAATCGTTAAAAGATTTCGTAGAAAGCTGTCATTGTTTGAAGCACATTTGGAAGGAGAAAACCTCTCTCATTTTTAGTGTTTCAATGAGTTTCATGCTGGAATCACAGAAGATGTCAACCTGAAGTTTCAGAAAAAGATTATTGGTGATTTAAATAAGCATTTTTAGAGAGATTTTCGGACCTCGACAGAATCGAAAGTGACATTCTCCTTTTTCAAAATCCTTTTGATTGTGTCATTGATGACGTGCCAGTGGAACTTCAGCTGGAGGTCATCGATTTGCAAGGAAATGACTTGTTGAAAGCAAAACACAGAGAGAAGCAACTTATTGCATTTTACAACTGCATACTTGAAGATGATTTTCCAAAGCTGAAGCAGTTCGAATCTGGTATGACATCAGTGTTCGGAACAACTTATGTCTGCGAACAAGCATTTTAAAAAATGAAGTACGTGAAGTCGCTACATCGATCAAGGTTGACTGATGAACATTTGAGAGCAATTCTAATGATTGGATGCAGCAATTAAGAACCGAATATTGAAGATATTTCGAAAGCTAAACGCCAATTTCATAAATCTCACTAACATTTTTGCGGCTTACTGAAATTCAGATATTTACTCACTAAGTGCAATGTGACAATTGTTTTTGCTAATGTCACCTTCTTTGATAACCTTTTAGTGAATAAAAATGTTGGTTGTATTTCTGTTTGTTTTTTATTATGTGTGTATTGCATGCTACTCCCACATGACTAATGTGGCATCCTAAACTTAGTGTTAAGTCTTTTTACAGAGAGCTTTCATTCTAACTTATGAGTATTGAACATAATGATCATGCGTACCGCGTTTCTCATTCCCCAAGTAATCTGGCCCTCTGTGAAAAAAAGTTTGGTGACCCCTGTTCTAATGTAAGTCTAGCAACACAGTAACTTTATACTGTTAGTCTAACAATATAGAAGTTTTATACTGTCGGCCTAACAACACGGCAATTTTTCAAATGTCAGCAAGACAGTAACATTTTTCTGTTAGCCAAACAATATAGTTATTTTCTACTGTGGGCCTAATAATGTTATACATTTCTAATGTCAGTCTAGCAATTTACTAAAATTGCAGAATTAATGTGTTAAAAAGAACATAATAAAACGGCTGGGTTAATGTGTTATATAAAATTAAATTAGACTAATGTACATCGGAGAACTATGTAAACACATTTATTGTGCAATACGTAACTAGCTAAAAATGATGGATTAATTTGCTTCATAAAACCTCAGTACTTTTTTTTTAATTAATGGATTAATGCATTACATATAACCCAGTAAAAGTTCTGGATTAACACGTCAGCAAATCTACACATGAACTATTTGTACTAGCCTTCCTTAATTTTTAACTAATAGACCGAAAGGAAGGCAACTAACTCAACAGCAACCACCTTCAGTTTTTGAGCTTGTAACTGGATTTAGTATTATATACTTATTTTAATATCGATGTTTTTGAGTTAAATATATATTTAGAAATGCGTGTAACTTATACTGTTAAGTGTGTATCGCGAAATTCCCGCCTATTCTCTAAATCTGTAGGAGATTCTCGAGTGCACGAATCAACAATGTAGGATGTGTGTATTTAAACATTAGTGATTTCCAGTGTTGTTGCAAATTGAAATTTCGAGAATCCGCTTAATATTATTAAAGGTAGCCATAGCAACACGTAAAGAGACAGAATATTGTTACTGGTTTGCTCTATACAGTTAATGCACTATAAACCACAGAAGCTATAAACGTGATTTATTATAAAGAGAAATAAAGGATTACGTGTTTCTGTACACACAAAGAACACAATGTGTGCATCACAAACAGTCAACCGTTAAACCATGTTTATAACAGTGTGTACAGAATCTCGTAAAACTTTCTCTTCTGCTTTCACTAAATTTAAAAATAAAAATCGAAACAAAGCACGTCCTAGCATAGCGGTAACACGCGACATAAAAAATGTTCAACATTACTGAAAGAGGTTCACACAACGTCTGTAATGCAGCTACATCTACTGAACATATTACCGACAACTTTACGCGCGATATTCTTTTGAGATAAACACACACGCGTTAAAACAAAGTAACTCTGAAGTCTTTGTTAGTGTCACTTAACAATTAGAAAAGTGTCAGGGTTTCCTTAAACACACAAGGACTGGTGTTACACAACGAAGCAGTACATTTATCTCGGACAAAGTTAAAAAATAAATGTAATGAAATTGTAAAATACAGCAACTGACACGGCACTAGCATCGTGACCGACTTGCTCGTACTAAATGTATAAATTTTACAAAGGTAAACACTGTAACTGAAATAATATGTAATAAAACAGTATAAATATGAGATGTCTAATGGCTTGCATTTGTGAGAATGTCAGAGTATAATTAGTCCCAGTTTTGTCTCTATCTCTAATTCTCTCACACATGATATCTGGAATATCAGGTAATCCCAGAAGTCCGAAAATTTAATACAGAAAGTGCATTCGTTTCTCTCTTTCTAAAAAAGACTTTCATGACTAAATAATGCTACATAATAGCAGGGCACGTATAAAAACGTTCAGACAAATAAAAGAAGCTAACCCAATCCACCTATTCAAATCATTAATCAAATAAATACTTATGAAGATGCATGTGTCTGAGGAGCACATTAGGCATATAATGCTTTACGAGTTTAAAAAAGACAACAGTGCAGTAGAAACTACACGAAACATTCAAGGTGTTTATGATGCGGAGTCTCTCAATGAAAGAAAATGTCAAAAGTGGTTTCGGAAGTTCAGGTCATTCTGTTGAGTTTAATAATGACTTGCTGCTAGCTGCACTTGATGAAGATTGTGCTGTAACAGTTGAAGAACTAGCACAGAAGCTTAATTCAACAGTTCACCATCATCTGCAACAGCTTTGAAATGTGTGAAAACTTGGAAAATGGGTCCCCCATGATTAGACACAAGCCAACCTTAGAGCAAGAGCGGACATCTGAACTTCTCTGCATCTTGTGAACGTAACACCTTTTTTGGACAAGTTAGTGACTGGAGATGAAAAATGGATATTTCATAAAAATGTTAAGCGAAGGACCTCCACCCTAGGAAAGTCTTGTTAAGCGTTTGGAGGATATTGTTGGTGTGATCCACTTTGAGTTGCTGCCACTCAATATAATGATTACATCAGACTTCTACTGTCAGCAAAGTTAGAGCACTTGAATGTTGCACTGAAAGTAAAGAGGCTTGCTTTTACAATTATAAAGGTGTTGTATTACACCAGCATAATGC